>NC_058409.1:7441477-7711086 GCF_002201575.2 Neomonachus schauinslandi | reverse complement strand
ATATATATATATATATATATATATATATATATATATATATATATATAAATAAAAGTGGGACAGATAGCCGTTACTTCCACTACCATTCCCCACCATTCTACCTCCTTTCTTCCCACCTGTTCTCATTTCCTTTTCCCAAAGCTAGCTTACAAGGCTTTTAGCACAGTTTTTATTCATCCAGAAAAATGTTTAATAAGCATCTTAAGCTGCTTGGCAAAGTTTTTGCCATTTTGCTTCACACATCCAAAAAAAAAAAATTTTTTTTAATTCCTTTTTTGTGGGATGCCAGTGAGAGATACAAAGTTGAGTAAGACCCTGTGTGTTCTGCATCTGCCTTTCACAGGGTCCCCATCTATGTTGTAATGTTGCTATTGTGGGTTTGTCCAATCTCTACCATGTGGGGAGGCAAGTTCCTTTAGAGCAATGTGGCGTCTGAGTATCCTCCCAGGCCCTTCTCAGGCAGAGAGCTTTTCATGTGGGAAGCATGCTCAGAAATTATCCAGGAAGGAGGGAGACTAATTTCTCAGCTTTCATTCTGGTAAAGAACATTCAAGAGGACTATTCCCTTCCTTTTTAGAAGACACTTCTGGTGTATCCGTGGTAATATTCCAGTTTTGAAAAACCACCCCATTAGAAAATCAATTCTAGGCTCTGCTCCTAACCAGCCATGTGATTTTAGGCAACTCAACCTCACTGAGGATCAATTTTCTCATAAGTAAAATGGATAATAGATTTCTTTGCTTTTTCTTTTCTCTTGGTAATGATGTATTTCTACCTCCCTGAAATACTCTAAAAAATAAGTGGGAGATAATTTATGCAAAACACAGTTTCCTTCACCTAATAAATATTCAAACAACGTTGCTCTAATTGTTATGACATAAAATGCAAAGTATAATGCCTGGTAGAAAGTTCAGTATTCTCACTGATAGGATTAACTGTATTTATCACCAGGCACTCTGGTTTGTTTTGTTTTGTTTTGTTTTGTTTTTTTCACCAGGCACTCTGTTTGACTAATAATGCATGATGCAGTCCTGTTTCAAGGTTTAGCTCTTTTGCTAGTGCGGAGTTTTCAGAAGGGTTCCAGAAGTTGGGCTTTACTGCAAACTATTTGGTCTAAAGAATATTTCCAGGATTTTGAACACTATATGGGGAAAAAAATCACACCTAATGTATACCCAGTTTTTTTCTCCTTTCCAATGAAGACTCAACAGAAGTTTCTACAGTGAACTGAAATGAGTATCGACAGAGGAGTAAAATGAATTAAGAGCATCATTAGACCATTAACTGAGAGCATCACTCAATTCAGGTGGGACCATTTGATGCATGAGGCATGCACTCAGCAGTGAGACCAAGTCCTAAGTACCGGATCTTTCACTCTTTAGTTATGTGGCCCAACACAACTTACTTGCACGACACACACACACACACACACACACCCTATGGGGTTACTGTGATTACATTAAATACTATATGTAATCAACACAGGTGCTCAGTAAATGTCAACATTTGCTTTGGTGAGGGCAGCAGAGCATGAAGATTTACTATTAAACAGATGTTCTGCCAAAAATGGGCTGCATTCCCCCCTCATGTTTCCAGTACTTCATCAAATTCCACAAAGACACAAATTATGAACACATGCAACCAACAACCTTTGAAATGAGATATAGAGCAGTAATGATTTTTCCACTCCATTTTCCCAGAATTACAGAAAGAGTAAAGGAAAAAATGAGCCTGTTGTCATTCTTCCATCCACACTCTAAATTTGGAAGTTACATTAATTCTCTTTACATTGACTGCCACACTAATGAGTTTACCAAGTGATGTACAATGTTGACATTAAATATTTCATCTTAGCCACTGACTAGGTTTATTAACCAAATTTTTCATGTGTTTATTTACTGATTTCATTTCTTCAATGCTTATGATGTATCTGCAAAAGGAAACTCAGACATGAATGAACCAGATTCCAACTCCCATGAGGGCAAAAACAAATCTGACAGAGTTCACAGAATAGGGACAACTACCAAGTCACATTGGAGGCAAAGAACAAAATCTTTTCTAATTGGCTGATTTGGATAAATTACATATTAAGTTCTGTACCCTTTCCAACATGGCAACTTACACACACAAAGAGGAACTAAATTATGCTAGAAACTATTACCCACATGCAGTGAATCGCTCTCAGCCCTAGAACACATGAATCTTTTGCAAGACAGTCTGACTATTCAGAAAAAGATTATAAATCATTTTTATATTGTTCACGTGTGCACATGCATGTGTACGTGTGTTGCAATGTTGGGTTAGGAAACATGCAAAAAATAACCTTGACCTTAGACAACCTTCAGGGAATGCATTAGAAGAGTAAATATCTATTCACCTTTTTACCATGTTCCCAGTTTCTGGTGCCAATAAGAAGCAAACAGCTCGACTATCCTAGGGTTACTCTTATGTCTCCATCCTAGACTCACAGATTGGCTTCTGAAATTGAAAAAAAAAAGGAAGGTTATCTGCTTGTCTTCTCAGAAGGTCGAAATTAGGAGGAAAGAGAATTGAATGTGAACCAAGTCACAGATCTGTTTTAGTGTCCATAGACCAGAAGATATTATAAGAAGAGAAACCTGAACAAATTTAAAAAGAAAGAAAACAAGATGGGGTACCTGGGTGGCTCAGTCGGTTGAACATCTGCCTTCAGCTCGAGTCATGATCCCAGAGTCCTTGCTTCTCCCTCTGTCCCTCCCCATGCATCTCCCCTCCCTCTCTCTCTCAAATAAATAAATCAATCTTAAGGAAGGAAGGAAGACAAAAGAAAGAAAAAAAAAAGGAAAGGAAAGGAAAAAAGAAGAGAAAACAAGAAGTATAGCACTTGAAATGGATTTTCTTACATTTTGATAGTTCCAGGAATTATAAGTTGGCAGAAAGAGGGAAAATCTTCTATGTGATGGTGGGAGTCACCTGGGGGGATGGGAAGGTAGGTAGAGAAGGGGTCAGAAGGCTTGGCTGCGGGTCCCAGCTCTGTCCCTGGTGCGCTGTGTGACCCTTCACAATACATCGATGGGGCTCACGTTCCTGTTCTATAAACTCTGAAATCTGGGCCAAAGCATGCTTAAATAATCTTAGAGATGATTTCCAACGTCCATTTCACACAACGTATATGTATGTGTCTACATCTATAAATGCATCTGTTACACTTCAGCCAGGAGACTGAACGAAACTGAAAGCTGGTTAGAACTAGTGGGACCAGGGTGGAGGCGCCTGGGTGGTTCAGTTGGTTAAGCGTCTGCCTTCAGATCGGGTCATGATCCCAGGGTCCTGGGATCGAGTCCCGCATCAGGCTCCCTGCTCAGCGGGGAATCTGCTTCTCCCTCTCCCTCTGCCCTCCTTCCACGTGCTCTCTCTCTCTCTCTCTGTGTCAAATAAAAAAGTCAAAAATCTTTAAGAACTAGTGGGACCGGGTGGGGCCATCCAGCTGGGGTGTGGGGCTGCAGAAGGAAGTCCAGGCAGTGGAACAGGGTAGAACAGCACAGAGCCCAAAGAAGACCGCAACTATAGCTGTGATCCAAAGGTGCATTCCAAGGATCACCAAAGGAAAGCAAAGGTCACAGAAGATGCAGATGGGGGGCCATCAGGGGGACACTTCAAAGGTGAGGATTTAGCAGCCGAAGGAAGTCAGTGGGCAGGGTAGCTAGGTGAGGTACAAACACAGTAAGAAGACCCTGGTGAAGGTTGCTGTCCAGTCCACTGGTTTAACCACAGATACCTATATTAGAAAGAGAAGAGATCGTGCAAACCAGAAGCAGCAACATGTCAATGCCATGTCATCCATCCATGTTCTCACTCCTTTCCACCCTTTTTCATGATCCTTAGAAACATGAGAGAGGTTTAGTTGCAACAGCAGACAGTCATCATTGCCTCCATTCCCATTCAACTCACAAGCCCTCCCTATCCAAGAACCAGGTCCTACAAAACCAGACAGTGGAGAGTGGAGGAGGCAGAGCCAGCATCAGAGAAGGCCCAGGCAAGAGGGACTCCATGCGCTGGCCCTGCCCCTCCTCAGGGCTAGGAGGCCATGGCCAAGGACAGGTACCAAAGCCCTATGTCCCCTTCCTCCAAGACTATGTTCCTCTTCCACTGGGTCCAGAGATTCTTCTCCCCGAACCTGCTTCCAGGGAACCTGCATAGACCTCTTCCTCAGTCTGTCCATCTAAGGGGAAACCATACCTCCAAGGATACCTCTAGACCCAAGTGGCATTCCAAGAGTGCCTTTTGAGGACAGCGCTTAGCTACACAGATTGGGTGTCCACATGCATATGTGAGACAACCCTCCCCAACAAAAGATGGGGTTGGAGACGAGACAACACGGGGCATGGGCTAGGGGCTGGGCTCAGTGCTGGGGAGCTGGGAGCCACAGATGAATGGCCTTATCAGCCCACATTCCGGCACCTGACTCCCCAGAGTCTCACAATTCAACACTGAACCCGGCTCCTACCTTCATACCAGGGTAGGATGGTAGAACATGTTCTACTCTTTTCACAGTTAGCTTAATATATAAATTCTCACTTCTTCAACTATGGTATTAGGCCTCCATTTCTACTTCCACCTTGGGCCCTGCAAAGGTTAGGAGGGGCCCATGCAGAGCAAAGCAAATCTATGTTGACTTTATTTATACCAACAGCAACAGAGGTGGTCATACCCAAAGAGGTTCTTAAACACACATGGATTATTTTTACATGTTTAAATAGAATCAACCCCACACTCCTTCCTTTATTCTCTAAGTGTATTCAGATTTCCAGTGAGTTCCAGAATAATCTTTTTCTACCCCATGTGTGTTGGGAGGGGATGGCAGGGAGTGGTTAGGGTGTGATGGTTCCACAGTACCCCAAATTCTTTGACCAAATCTGGCACCTTGGCAGCATTTTTTTTTTTTTTTGGTGATAACCATAACACTAGTTGGGTTTTATCCCCAAATGCATACAAAGAACATGACATTTCCGTGTTCCATATTTTGCAAAGAACAGGACACGTATTTTATATCTATATCTGCTGGAGTTAAGTAATCTACATATTTTTCCACCATCCTTGTATCCATGGCCCTGTTGTTACCACACACCTGACTTATCTTGATGGTTGTGTAGTTATTTCTAAAATTTCAACATCCTGATCTACGTGATGGTCAGTTTTTCCCCTCATCTGTAATGCTCACAACCCTAAATTTAACTATGACCACTCCTCTGCCAGTGTTTCTGGACCTGAATGAAGCCATGTTTGGCTTTCTGAAACCACTTAGATACGCACTCAACCATGATAAAAACACACAGTCAGATTCAGGGCCCCAGTCCTAGTCCCAGCTATGTTGTCAGTCTGCTCACCAAGGAATCCCAGCCAGATCACTTCTAGTCCCTGAGTCTGAGTGTCCTTGTCTATCAGATGAAGGGGATAAAACCTCTCCACTGCAGGTAAAGTCCAAATCAAATTGGCTCTGAAAAGACAAAATGTGTGTGTGTGTTTGTGTGCACATGCAAGCACTGGGGAGGGAGGAGGGTTCTTTCTTGCCCCCTGGAACTAGAATGTCCAGGAGTCCAAATGGCTCTAGGTACAGCTTCATCTATTACAAGGACCTGGTTTCTTCCCATTCCTTGGCTCAGCCCTTCTCCACAGTTTCATTGTCGGACTCCAACTTGGAGCAAGATGGCTGCTAGCAGCTTCAATCCAGTATTCTCCCAAGTTCAGGTCCAGGGACAAGAAGAAATCTTTCACAACACTTAAGGCAAGAGTCCTGAACCTATCCTTGAGCCAATCTGTGAGACCAGAGAGGTAGAACAAGCTAATCAGCCAGACCTGAGCTCTGCACTCACCCCTGGAGCCTGAGAGAGAGAAAGTCAACTCCCCCAAAACCACTTGGGTGGAGAGCTGGATTGAGATGGGTCCCCAAATGGAAATTCAGATGCTTTACCAAAAACAGCAAGAAATATCCCATATAGACTATGATTGCTTATGTTACTTCTGATTCCAAATTTGTATGACTCTATAAGAAATTCTTTTAAAAATGTTTAGAAATAAATGTGAAATATTTCAATTTGTTCCTTCAAATCTTACTAAAATTAATTTAGATTCTTAAGAAGAAGAAAAGTATTTTTAAATGATGTCTTTACAGATGGCCAACAGACACATGAAAAAAATGCTCAAGATCATACATCAGGGAAATGCAAATCAAAACCACAATGAGATATCACCTCACACCTATCAGAATGGCTAAAATTAAAAACACAAGAAATAACAAATGTTGGCAAAGATGTAGAGAAGAAGGAACCCTGTGCAGTATTGGTGGGAATGTGAATTGGCACACAGTATAGTGGTCCCTCAAAAATTAAAAGGAGAACTACCCTATGATTGGGATTCTACTACTGGGTATTTACCCAAAAGAAATGAAAACACTAATTCAAAAAGATGTATGCACCACTATGTTTATCGCAGTATGATTTACAAAAGCCAAGATATGAAAGCAACCTAAGTGTCCATCCATAGATGAATGAATAAAGATACACACACACACACACACACACACACACACACTGGAATATTACTCAGCCTAAAAAAGGAATAAAATCTTGCCATTTGCAATGAACGTGGAGAGAGCTAGAAAGTTTAATGTTAAGCAAAATGATTCAGTTAGAGAAAGACAAATACCACATGATTTCACTCAGATGAGGGATTAAAGAAACAAAATAAACGAATGAAAAAAAAAAGAAACGAAACAGATTCTAAATAAGAGAAAAAAGGGGGATGGTGAGTAAGGGGGGGGGGGGGGGCAGGGGGAATGTGGGAAACAGATGATGTGGATTAAGGAGGGCACTTGTCGTGGTGAGCACTGACTAACGTATAGAAAGGCTGAATCACCATATTTTACATCAAAATATAACACAGTATGTTAATTAGAATTTGATTAGGTGCCATTTGTTTTGGGAAGAGGAAAAGAGGATAATTATAAGAAAAATCAAGAATTAAAGGAGAAAGACCAATATATTTTTTTAAATGGTCGGAACCCAAAAGAACCCATGAATTTTTGTTTGTTTGTTGCTTTTTTGCTTGTAGATACTGAACGAATGCCGAAAAGGCTGCGCTCCAGGATAATCCGGGGGAGTCAGCATTTGCTGTCTGCAGCCTGCACTCCTGCAGGATCCTGACCCACAGGGGTTCCTAGGGCTCAGGGACCCAAGAGGGCTGCAGATGAGCACTGGGACACAGTGAGTGTCCTTTGCCAAAGTCATGGCTGGAGACGTAGTCTGAGAAATGCATGGACTGTGACTTCTCTGATGGACACGGACTGTCCAGACATGGATTTTGCAGCCTCCTGTCCCTTGGTTTGTCCAGACACCATTTTCCCACGGCAGCCTGGGAAGCAGCTGACAGCTGCCTGTCAGCTGACCCAAGTGACTGAAAAATAGGAGGAAGGTGGGGATTAAAAAGCCAAGTGGCCCTTTTAAAGAAATCCACACCATTCTCCCCAGAGTTGTTAGGAAAGCTCTGAACTATCCCGGGGTATGATGCTCAGCAATGTCACGCAAACAGCGCCCTCAGTCACAGGGACAGGCTGGGCTCTCATGGAGCGTTGACTCTTCAGTCAAGGAAGGACCAGGAATCAGGGGGCTACCGTCTTGTGTCATGCTCAGCCACCAGCTCCTGGAAAGATCCAGAAAATCACTTGGCTTTGGGGCTTGGCTCCTTCCGTTCTCGAGATAGTGGGCTGCACTAAATGGGATCACTGAGCCTCTGGACTGCTGCTGGGAAGAAACAGGCTCCAGTGATTTTCCAGGAACTTGAGATTTTATCTTTTTGAAAAATGCCTTGGGGCGGGGGCACTTGGGTGGCTCAGTCAGTTGAGCGGCTGCCTTCGGCTCAGGTCGTGATCTTAGGGTCCTGGGATCGAGCTCAGCAGGGAGCCTGCTTCTCCCTCTCCCTCTGACTGCCTGTCTGCCTACGTGTGATCTCTCTCTCTCTAGTAAATAAATGAAATCTTTTTTTTTAAAAAAGAATGCCTTGGGGCGCCTGGGTGGCTCAGTGGGTTGGGCGACTGCCTTCGGCTGAGGTCATGATCCTGGAGTCTCGGAATCAAGTCCCGCATGGGGCTCCCTGCTCAGCAGGGAGTCTGCTTCTCCCTCTGACCCTCCCCCCTCTCATGTGCTCTCTCCCTCTCTCTCTCTCATTCTTTCTCTCTCTCAAATAAATAAAATCTTAAAAAAAAAAAAAATGCTTTTACACTGGTTTTAGACCCACAAGGCTTTTTCACATGAGATATTTTTCAGAACACAAAGGCAAAAGGCACACAAGGGGAGCTGCTCAGGGTGAAGTGGGATGACAGCCACCTCAATAGCACCTCAGCAAGCTCCAGAGGGGTGTCTGAGGAGGTGAAGGTTTAGACCCAATGGAAGACCCCTCTTTCACAGATGAGAGCCCAGAAGCTGAGAAGGAGTCATTCATTGGCTTGCAGCTAGTTAGCAGAGAGCCATGTTGAAAGCCTAGGGCTCTTGACCTCTGGTGTGGCGTTCACTGCTAGACCCCAGGGCAGCACCTTTCATGAAGACTGGCAGAGTCCAGAAGGCACAGTCTGGCTCTTTAAAAGGAGCGTGGGACTTACATTCCCACAGCATGTTTCCTGGCTAACCTGAAAACCCTCCCAGCTACAATTAGAAATGCTGTATAGAATATAAGAAATATTGTTTCAAATGCAAAGTTGAGCTGACAGGGAAAAGGGAGGGTATCTGTTTGCTTGGACTGCCATTGCAAAGTACCATGGATGGGGTGGCTGAAGCAACAGAAATGTATTGTCTCCCAGTCCTGTAGTCTAGAAGTCCAAGATCAAGGTGTCGGTAGAGTTGGTTCCTTCTTGGGCTTATCCCCTTGGCTTGTGGATGGCTACCTTTTTCCCCTGTGTCCTCACACGGTCTTTTCTCTGTATGTCTGTGGGTCCAAATTTCCTCTTCTTCCACAGAAACCAGCCATATTGGATTAGGAATACCCTAAAGACCTTCATTTTAACTTAATTCTCTTTTTAAAGATCCTGTCCCAAAATACAATCCTTTTCTAAGGATTTGGGTACTAGGACTTCAACGTATGAATTGGGGCGATGGAGGAGAACAAAATTTAGCCCATAACTATTATTTCCTGGTTTCCAAAACTAAAGAAAGACCAGAAGCACAACTGTTAGTATCTTTGGGCTGATGTGGCAGATGCCCTGAGTGAGGTGAAAGGGTGAATGTCTCAGCCACAAGGGGCTTTGGCCCTCCTCAGTGACAAGAGATGAGGTCTTGAGCTTGAGTAAAGCAAAGTGTTAGAAACAAGATCTTCAAAGACCTGCACCCTCAGTAAAAAGATAGGCTTGAAATCATCTACTCAGTATCACAGGGTGGTGATAAGAAAGTCTACCTCAACCTGGAGTTTGGAATAAGGGAAGGGAAGTCTCCACAGGAAGTTGTAACCCCGAGCCTGTGACTGGTACCGGCTTAGACTTAATTTGACACTGTCCTTGTGGCCCAAGAAATTAATAATAGTCATTTTTAAAAAGAGTAATTGTAGGGCGCCTGGGTGGCTCAGTCGGTTAAGCGACTGCCTTTGGCTCAGGTCATGATCCTGGAGTCCCGGGATCGAGTCCCACATCGGGCTCCCTGCTCTGCGGGGAGCCTGCTTCTCCCTCTCCCCCTCCCCCTGCTTGTGTTCCCTCTCTCGCTGTGTCTCTCTCTGTCAAATAAATAAATAAAATCTTTTAAAAAATAAATAAATAAATAAATAAAAAGAGTAATTGTATAATGATACCCTAATTTGTCAACCCCTAGCCTAGAACACATTATGTAAGACCTTCTGAAATTTGGTAGATCTTGCTTATAAAATCATCTGGTCCTAGTGGACACTTGGGGCATATGTGTGTGTATATAGGGCATGTGTGTGTGTGTGTGTGTGTGTGTGTGTTTAGATTTCTAACCACAGTTTCATGATGATTGTATTTCTATTAGATGTCCTGTTCATTGTTGAGTCAAAACCAATTCTTTTGGGGCACCTGGTGGCTCAGTTTGTTAAGTGGCCAACTCCTGGTTTCAGCTCAGGTCATGATCTCAGGTTTGTGGGATCGAGCACTACATCGGGCTCCACACTTGGTGAAGAGTCTGCTTGGGATTCTCTCTCCCTCTGCGTTGGCCACTCCCCCCTGCTCACTCTCTTTCTCTCTCTCTAAAATAAATAAATAAATATTTTTAAAAAAACTAATTCAGCAATTTTTACTTCCTAAATAAAATATCTACTTCATCCAAGTTTTCAAATTTGATTGAAATAGCATTATTCATATTCTACTGTGATTTTTATATCCCTGAGCCCTGAACTGTAGCATTCATTCTTATGTCCTGATTTCCACTCTTTTTAAAAATATATATATTTTATTTATTTATTTGACAGAGAGAGAGAGCACAAGCAGGGGGAGCGGCAGGCAGAGGGAGAGGGAGAAGCAGGCTCCCCGAGGAGCAGGGAGCCCAACCCAGGGCTCGATTCCAGGACCTTGGGACCATAACCTGAACCAAAGGATGTCACCTAACCAACTGAGCCACCCAGGCGCCCCTCTGTTCTCCATTCTCACTGGTGTTTATTTTCTCCTCATTTTTGTGGGTAATCTTGCTAGAAGTTTATCATTTTCATTAATATTTTTCAAGATTTAGCTTTTGGTTCCATTGGTGTTCTCTATTTTCTCTTTATTTTTTATTTTACCAGTTTAGGTCTTTGATTTTATGACTCCTTCCCCCACCTATAATGGGTTTACCATTTTCCTGTTTTCACATACAGGCAACACAATCTCCAATGTAACACCGAGCTACAGCATGAAAGCAACCACAAAAAACACATCGATCAATGGGCAAAACTGTGTTCCAACCAAATTTTATTTATAAAGCAGGCAATGGACTGAATTTAATAAGTACACCATAATTTGCCAACCCTTATTCTAGACGATGGGACAAGAGGAAAATCTCTGCGACTCACTTCATGAGACTTTTATCTTAATCCCCCAAATTGGGCCAGGGTAAGAAAGAAAAGGTTAATGTTACTTGTGAATACAGAAGTAAATATCCTACAGAAGACATTAGCAGACTGCATACAGCAACACTGAAAAGTAATCACACAGCACAGTGAAACAGGGTTTGTCCCAGGATTTTAAGGGTCAACTAACATTAGAAAAATCTATTAATATATTCAGTAAATTTCAATCAAAATCTCAACAGATTTTTTTAAATTGAAGGATAGTTGACACACAATGTTTCATTAGTTTCAGGTGTACAACATAGTGATTCGACAAGTCTATACGTTACGGGGCACTCACAAGTGTGGCTACCATCTGTCCCCATACAACCCTCTTATGATACCATTGACTCTATTCCCTGTGCTGTGCTTTTCATCCTCATGACTTATTCCTTCCATAACTAGAAGCCTGTATCTCCCACTCCCCTTCTCCCGGTTTGCCCATCCACCCCCCACTTCCCCCTTCTCTGGCCACCACCAGCTGCTTCCCTATATTTACAGGTCTCAACAGAGTTTTTCACAAAACTTGACAAACTGATCCCCAAACTCATAGGCCAAGAATAGCCAAAATTGTTTTTAAGGAAAAGAATACATGAGCGCATTTCTTACAACTATCAATTTACTAGGAGACTATAATGTAACCAATGTATTACTTGCTCAGGGAGCCCATATACAAAAGGGAGTTGGCACATGACAGAGTAGATATAACAAATCAAACAGTGAAAAAATACACTGTTCAATAGGTGGTGGTGAAAATTTTCATAATTCATATAGTGAAACACAAAAGTAGATCTCCAACTCATGCATATACGTTAATGTCTTAAAGATAAGAAGCAAATCTCTAAAAATTGAGGCATATCTTTATGACTTCCAGATGCAAATTAATTTCCTTTTTTTTTTTAAGATTTTATTTATTTATTTGACAGAGAGAGAAAGCACAGCAGGGGGAGTGGCAGGCAGAGGGAGAAACAGGATGCGGGGCTCGATTCCGGGACCCTGAGATCATGACCTGAGCCGAAGGCAGACACTTAGCGCCTGAGCCACCCAGATGCCCTTGAAAATTAATTTCTTAAGCAGAACACAAAAAGCCAAAACTATAAGGAAAATTAGATATATGACTACATTAAAATGAACAACTTTGTCAGAAAAGGCACAACAAAGTAAAAAGGTAAGCCACAGACTGCAAGAAGACATAAATAAGACATATGCCAAATAAACATTTATGAAAAAAGGCACACAATCCAAGAGAAAAAGGTAAAATGATTAAGAATTGGGAAATCACAAAAGAGAACATTCAAATGGTCAATGAATATATAAAAGAATGATTAAGAAATTCTAGAGTGCCTAGGTGGCTCAGTCAATTAAGCGTCCACCTTCAGTTCGGGTCATGATCCCAGGATCCTGGGATCAAGTCCCGCGTCAGGCTCTGTGCTCAGCAGGGAGCATGTCTCTCTCTCTCTCTCTCTGTCATAAATAAATAAAATCTTTAAAAAAAGAAATTCTATTCATTGAAAATCCATACAGCTATTAAAATGAATGAAAGTAGCAAAATGAAACACAACTTACATCCATCAGAGTGGCAAAACATTAAAATGTCTAACAAACCTAGTAACTGATGTGTGAGAAAGAAAGTAAGACATTTTCAAGAGGTCTAACTTCTAAAGTCACGCCCAAAGTGTTCTGGGGCACCTCAGAAATGGAGATTCCAAGAAAAGGGGAATTCTCCCAAAGAGTAGCAACTGGTAGACAAAGTCGACTTATTTCACCACTGTATGTAGTTTGGCACAAACTACTTACCAGATCTGGAACAGCAGCTCTTTTATGCTCTGAGTGGAGTGTAAATTGGTTCAACCTCTTCGAAGAAGAATGGGATAATATCCAAGCAACTTAAAGAGAGATGTAGATGATAGACAGACAGATAGATACATGGATACATAGATACATACATAATGATGATCCACAATGACCAGAAATCTACTCCTATCATCTATCCTACAAAAATGTTCACTAATATTCACAAAGAGGTTCTTTGTTCTCATTACACATACAGTAGGAAAACTGGAAAAATCTAAATGTCAATGAACCAGACAACAGATAAACCAATTCAATTGCACAATGAAATTTTATACAGCTAATGGGGGGCGCCTGGGTGGCTCAGTCGTTAGGCGTCTGTCTTCGGCTCAGGTCATGGTCCCAGGGTCCTGGGATCGAGCCCCGCATCGGGCTCCCTGCTCCGCGGGAAGCCTGCTTCTCCCTCTCCCACTCCCCCGGCTTGTGTTCCCTCTCTCGCTGTGTCTCTCTCTGTCAAATAAATAAATAAAACATTTTAAAAAAAGAAATTTTATACAGCTACTAAAATTAAAAAGAGAGTTGCATGAATCAACATGAACAGACCTCAAACACATGATGTGGGATGCAGAAGTAGCAATAGGATAGTATTCATAAATACATAAGTGTGTAATAAAAGCATAAAAACATATGAAAGATAAAAAAAAGCACATCTGGGGTAGGAGGAAAATGGGGAGTAGGGGTTGGGTTTTTGATCCATTCATAATGTTTTATTTCCTACAAAGTAAAAAATAAAAGAGAACGATAAACATTTTTTTTTTTTTTGACAGAAAGAGACCCAGCAAGAGAGGGAACACAAGCAGGGGGAGCGGGAGAGGGAAAAGCAGGCTTCCCGCCGAGCAGGGAGCCTGATGTGGGCTCAATCCCAGGACCCTGGGATCATGACCTGAGCCGAAGGCAGACGCTTAACGACTGAGCCACCCAGACACCCCAAGAATGAGAAACATTAAGTAAATATATCAACAGTTTGACATACTGTTTAATCTTAGTGATGGGTATATTGTATGCACATTATTTCTGTTGACTTTTTAACATGTTTGGAATACTCCATAATTTAAATTAATTTTTAAGGGAGCCTGGGACCAATAAGTGAAATTTTAATTGCGAAGTCCCTTATTGAAGGATTAGGAGGTACAAACTTCCAGTTATAAAATAAGTAAGTCACAATGGTAAGAAGTACAGCCCAGGGAATATAGTCAATAATATTGTAATAACTCTGTATGGTGACAGATAGTGACTACACTCAGCATGATGAGCATTTCATAATGCATAGAATTGCTGAATCACTATGTTGTATACCTGAAACTGAGACAACATTGCATATCAACTATACTTCTATTAAAAATAAAGGGGGGCGCCTGGGTGGCTCAGTCATTAAGCATCTGCCTTTGGGTCAGGTCATGGTCCCAGGGTCCTGGGATCGAGTCCCGCCTCAGGCTCCCTGTTCCACAAACAGCCTGCTTCTCTCTATCCCACTCCCCCTGCTTGTGTTCCATCTCTCGCTGTTTCTCTCTGTCAAATAAATAAAATCTTTTAAAAAATAAAATAAAAAATAAAGGGACACCTGGGTGACTCAGTCGGTTAAGTGTCTGCCTTCGGCTCAGGTCATGATCTCAGGGTCCTGGGATTGAGCCCCGCATCGGGCTCCCTGCTCAGCGGGGAGTCTGCTTCTCCCTCACCCTCTGCCCCTTCCCTGCCTCTCGCTTGTGCTCTCTCTCTCTCAAATAAAATCTTTAAAAAAGTAAATAAGAAATCCCTTATTGAAATTCTTATTTCCCTTTTTTTTTTTAAGATTGTATTTATTTATTTGAGAGAGAGTGGGAGAGAGCACGAGCTGGGGGAGGGACAGAGGAAGAGGGAGAAGCAGGCTCCCCACTGAGCAGGGGGCCCAATGTGGGGCTCAATGCCAGGACCCTGGGATCATGACCTGAGCTGAAGGCAGCTGCTTAACTGACTGAGCAACCCAGGCACCCCTCTTATTTCCCTTTTAATAAACAATTATCCCAAAGAAAAGAAAATTGGTAAAAGAGCAAAAACAAAATATAGAGGAAAGACTTTACCAAGGATGAGCTATTCATCCCCCTCACTATGTATCTCCCTGGTAAATGACAACAATACTAAAAGAGAGATGGGGAAGAAAAGTGGAGAGGGGGGCACCAAGTACAGTTTGGGTAGTTCCTACATGGAAAGAAGATTCGCACAAGGTGAGAGTTCTCTAAGCCCATGGCCACACAGGAGAGGTGGGGGATGCTTCTGACAGAATTCTCATGTTAGCAGCTCCCCTTAAATGGCTTGCTTTTGTCCCCTCCACCACATGCATTTTAACTCATGAAGCAATGGCCAGGAATCTACCAGTCCTGGCTTCCCCAGTCTCTCCCAGGATGGAGTTCTTCACCTCTCCCTTGTCCCTGTTCAACTTCTCTGTGTTCTCACCTACCTCTCCTAGCAAATAACTTTTACTTAGTTTTATGGACAATTTATGCTTAATATTTGAGCTAAAACCCCTGTACATTATTTTAATTAATTCATAAGAGTGAATTTATGTAGATGTACAAATTAAAGGGTAGAAGAATGGGTGGGTGGGTGGATGGATGGATAGATGGGTGGGTGGGTGGACAGAGCTGATGGATAGGTTAAGGGACTCATAGAGAATAGAAGTGATAAATACAATAGAAAGACATTAGATGCCACAATTGACAGCTGAGTCCTCCAGTTTCTGGTTCCCAGGATGTAAAGCCAATCAATCTGGGAAGGAAGGAGTTAAAGCAGCTGGCCCATCTTCTACTTCTATCCCAGTTACCGAAAGGGAAGAAGACAGCTGACCCAGACTAATCTGCTTGTAACCGTGCCGATGATCATCTTCCTGGTAGACAGGCTAACAATATTTGCTAGGAGGAGGAGAGTCCTTACTTACACAATGCTCTTAGCAGGAAGTCTTGGGATTAGGGTTGTGGGAGGCAGACTAATGTTCCCCCCCAAAGACGTCCACACCCTTATGTGCGAAGGTCAACTTTACTTTGCCAGGGAAGTATTCCACAATCCCTTTCTTACCTTAGGACTATATTCACACTCCCACTCTCCTCCAAAGTGTAGTCTGAAGGACGTATCACCCTGACAACCTACAAGACATCATGCTGGTTCACTACACAGACAATGTCACCCTAACTGAACTTGATGAGCAGATAGTGACAGGCGACCAAGATGCTCTAGGAAGACAGATGCATGCAGAGGATTGGCAGCAAACCTGACATCGTGGAACTGCCACATCAGGGAAGTTTTCAGGGACTCGATGGCCCAGGGCATTCCCACTAAAGTAAAATACAAATTATCATACCTTATACCTCCTACCACTAAGCAAAAGGCAGAGCATGTAGTAGGGCTCTTTGGATCTTGGAAGCAACATATGCTGGACTTTGGAAAACAAGTCCCACTTACTAATCAGATAACAAGAGGCTGCCAGTTTTCTGTGGGGTCCAATTCAGAAGAAAGGTCTGCAGCAAATCCAAGCTGTAGTTCAAGTGCTCTATTCTCTTAGGCTATATGAGCCAGCAGGTGTAACTGTATCAGAGACCTCTGGCTGATGACGTTGCTGCAGAGTCTCTGGCAAGCCCCTGGGATTCTGGAGCAGGTGCATGCCCCAACAGCAGAGAACGACACACCTTTGGAGAAAGAGCTCCTGCAGGGCTAATAGGCCACAGTAGAAAATGCAGGTCTGATCACTGGACACCACTAACTACACGACTTGAGTGCCCACCGCCAGCTCTGTGTCGTCTGATCTACCAGGTCATAAGGCCAGCAGCATTCCACAGTACCACAGCAGGTGGTGACACATTGGAGCTCGGGCTTGAGTGGGTCCAGAGGCAAGAATAAACTATGTGAGCAAGAGGCTCAGACTCTACCTCGGTTCCAGGACCTAAAATCAGTGCACACCGAGGACCTCAGAGGGATTTCTCTTTGGGTTCGTCTTTCTCATGCTCAAGAGCAACGAAAGATAGGTACTGAAGCAATAGAGTATTTGCCAGAAAGTGAAAGAGGTCAACATTCTCCCAGATTCTTTTGTCTGGTCTAATGAGAGTCTCCTGACTTCTACTTTTGTCCCCCAGGAGTCTATTCACATAATAGGCAGAGCGATCCTTTTAAAGTGTATCTACAGTGGGTGCCTGGGTGGCTCAGTCGGTTAAGTGTCCGACTCTTGATTTTGGCTCAGGTCATGACCTCAGGCTTGAGATCAAGACCCACATCAGGTTCTGTGCTTAGCGGGGAGTCTGCTCAAGATTCTCTCTCTCTGCCCCTTCCCCTCCACTTACGTGCTCATGCACATGTGCATTCTCGCTCTAAAAAAAGAAAAAGTGTGTATCAGATTGTGTCACCCTACTCACAAGCTTCTGACTGACCCCCATCATATTCAGAATAAAACCCCAAGTCCCTACCACCAGCCAATAAGACCTGTATCATGCGGGCCATGACTAGCTCCCCAACCCCCCTCCCTCCTTCACTCTTTCCTGGGTCACTCTGCCTTCCTGCTATTCTCTGAACATGGTGCTCCTCTTTGTCTGGATCTTGATTTCCCACCCACCCCCACCCCCGTCTTTCCATGGCTTGCTCCCTTGCTTGATTTAAATCTCTACTGACCTGTTGCTTCCTCAGTAAGGTCTGTCCTGAAACACCATCCCTATCCCCTATCCCTGTACTCTGCTTTTGCTTTCCCCACCATCACTTCTCACTACCAGACGTATATTTCATTTGTGTGCCATCTGTCTGTACTACAAGAGAAGGCAGAGAACCCTATCCATTAGCTGCTGTACCAACACTTAGAATAATACCAGTACAGTACCTGGGACATGGTACTGGCTCAGTTAACATTCACTGAATGAATGGATCCATGAATGCATGAATGAATGCATGGATGGATGGATGGATGGGTGGGTGGGTGGATGGATGAATGAGCGAATGAACACTGCTGGTTTGGTAGTGACATCACTAGCAAGTTCCCATCATCTTTTCCTCCAAGAAGCCCTGCTTCCAACTAACTTTTGCATTGAGCATGAAGGGACTGAAAAAATCTGATTATATATTTTGAGATTTTTTTTGTCATCCCTTTTCCAAAATTAATATGCTCTTTGTGATTAACACAATTCAAAAAAAAATTTAATTATCCCTCTCCCATCTCCCCCTTGCTCCCCCCACCCCCACCTCAAGATATCAATGTTAACAACTGATGTGCTTCACTCTATTCCTTTCTTCCTGAACATACCAAGATTTAGTCCTTTTTTTAAGCTTTGGTCTTCTCAGTTTTTATAAACATGGGGGATCCTATATATATATATATATTTACTATAATATATTTTTCTCACTTAGGGAAAACAAAACAAACCCAAATCTTAAGACACTTGCACAAGGAACATACAAATACTCGTGTTTCCGTAAATTCATTACAAGATGCTCTTCGCGAGATCTCTTGGGGGCTTCCATGCAGGGAGTGAGCACTCGACACATAGTGTATGATTAGCTAGAAATATTGGCCAGGTGAAACCCCAGCTGCCATCCATGAGAGCAGAAAGCAGGGGGCTCATTCATGCACGCAGGCTGAGCCCAAGCTATCACAACTGCGGTGAATGGCGGCCACATCACATGCCCCTGGGGGCTGTGGGGGTCTGTTCTCCACAATTTGGCTGACCTGGCTCCTGCCTTACCAGCTGTGGATGACAGCATGTCCCGCCTGGTCGCTGATAACTAGACTCTCTGGCCAGGTTGCTCCAGCAGCGGCCGCTGCCACCACTGGACTGCTCTCCCTGGTCTCACAGACCCCTGACCCCCAGACTCAAAGCACAGATGGAAATTGGAGGAATGCATCCACATGTGGCAAATTCCATGCTCCCTTTAGCAGATTTCACAAAGGCCAACACTTGATTCACTTGGTCTGTGGTGAGGGACTATGTGGTTTGGATATACTGGATATCCCTGGTATTCAGGGCTGCTCGGGATATTTACAAAGAGATCCTGCACTTTCCTAGGCCTGGATTCAAAGGCTTGCATATTTCTTCCTTGAGCTTTCTCATTACAATCACTTCCCCAGTGGAAACCTCCAGCCTTCAGCCCCTGCAGGGATTGTGTAAGATTGGGCTTCAAATGGTTACTCCAAACCACTTAGACCGAAAGCTCATCTTCTATTGTTCTGTTCCTGTCATATGCTATTCACAGAGGAATGGAAAAAAAATTGTAGGAATAAGGTGCATAGGCATCTGAGGATTTGTGATCCTGAGCACGCTAAATTTTGAGTATCATGGTCCTTAGACCATATTGCTAAGTCAACACAAGTTGTCTCATCTTCTCTGTCTAGGCTGGCATTTGATAAGGATCTTCTGGTAAGTATATCCCACATCCTACGCCCACCCCCAACCTCTAGCCCACAGGTAGAAGAGTACTGGATGGTTGGGGAAAAGTCTAAACTATACTGGCATAGATTAATGAATCTGAGATTATATTGAAAAGGTCCTATCATATTGATTTCATTTGAAAGAACCCAGTCAAGACCCTTCTGTCTTTTTCATCAACCTGGCCTTATCAACCTAGGGCCAGGCTAGCACAATGGCTACCCATCAGGTATTAATTAATTATTTAATTATACCAACGGAATTCATTACTTAGGTTGTGATAGGTATGACGGAGTTCTTTATAACAATTTAAAAATGTGATAGTGACCAATAGTTACTGTTACTGAGGTAGGTCTGATTTTGTGGTAAGAAAAAAACAAAACAAAAACAAAGTTATAGAGCCATAAATGTAGAGTGTGATCCCATTTTCGTAAAATTTGACTCCCATATCTGTTTGTGTATAGTTGTATGTGTATACATACATGGAAAGACATCTGGATGTCTTTGTCCATGATGCCCAAAAAACTCATGCATTCATTCAACAAATATTTTCTACACCAGATATTGTTCTAGGTGTTGAGGATCATAACAGTGGACAAAGCAAACTGGTATTTTCATAGAGTTAAATTTTATAATAACAAGAAAACAAAACAAACAAATAAAGTATACATATAATATTCCAGAGAGTGACATGTACACACTTTGGCAAAAAGTAAAGCCAAAGATACTGGAGTGTGTTTTGTGGTTACCTTGACTACAGCTAGGAACTACATTTTCCAGAATTCCTGGGAATTCCTAGGGCTTCTGGTGAGAGTTTGACCAAAAAGGAACGTGGGAGATGTTTAGGAGGCAGAAAGGAAGCAGCAGTGGTCAGTACAATCTGAAGGTCTTGGCTGTCAGAGAAAGTGAGAGACAGTTGTATACGTGCCTGGTGGCCTTCAGCTTCCAGCTTGTCTCCCTCCTACTGGTCCTGCCGACCAACAGCAGCCGCAAGCCAAACCTCCCAGTGCTCGCCCACCAACCATCGCTCCCTCAGAGGTATTCGACACATTTCCCTTAGCATTTAGTCTCAACCCACTTAGATGACCATTTTACAGCATTCTCTCTTTCCTCCAACCCTCAACCCTCTTGCCTCCCTACACCCTTACTTCCAGTTACACTCAGAAATGAAAAGAACTTTCACCCATTCCCATAATCATATTAACTAGCAAAAAAAAAAATCACTGGCATCTAGAGACTCTGCCCTCCTTCCTATGGCAGAGACTAGCTGGAAGCTCATCAATTCTCTCTTTTGTTCGTGGAAACACAGAAGACTACACTTTCCAGCCTTCCTTGTCTTGGGGCTAGCGGCATGAATAGCAGCCAAGGAATGGGAGTGAAAGTAACACAAGCCATTTCCATACCTGGCCCTGAAAGTCCCCCTTGAGATTCTTGGCTCCATCTCCCTTGCATGGCTGGAAATAAAGGATCCCAGTATGGCAGAGCCACACCATGGCAGGAACTTCATTTCTAGAATCACCATCTAGAGGGGGACAGCCTGGAAGAGAAGCCTGACCTGCCCTGCTCTGTGATATGAAGGAGAAATAGATGAACTATTATTTTACTGCATCTAATAAGCATGACTCTAATACACCTTCTGTCTCTGTAGATGCACTGTCCACACTTCTATCAAAGGCAAATCCTCCAGCTACATGCTAGGTCCCATTTCTCTCACCTGCTCAAGGACAAAGCTTCAAAGATTGCCCCCTCCCTGTTGCATCATCAATGTCTCCCTCTCTACTGGATCAATCCCAGCCTATAAACAGGCTGTCATGTCTCCCATCTTTACAAAAAGCAAACCACGCTTTTATCTGGGCGATGAGACTTTTTAAAAAGATCTCTACTTTTTTGCTTTCTTTCCCCTGTATTGTTTAAATGAATGCTTTCTATAGGAGGAGGAGGAGGGGGAGGGAGAGAAAAGAAAAAGAAGAAAAAAAGAAAAAAATTCATCATCTCGGAAGAATTCTGAGGGATACAGGATATGACCACTGACTTCCACTTTCTTTCCATGCCAGACATTCCCTGGGGCTCCTCCACTCATTCCCCAGCCTGCCAAGACTCTGACTCTCAGAACCTTCTTGCTGCATAGAACATTCACAGAGAACATCAGGAAATGGAAAAGAGACACGGGGTTGTCACTTCCATTCTGATGGCTCGTATTCCTCATCCACAGTGTCAAACAGCTGACGTTCCTCACCAACTGCTCCTTCTCCTCATCCGGTGGCACACTGTCCTCATTTAACATCCTCCTTCGAAACCGGATATATATTTCCTATATATATGCTTTCTTTTTTTTTTTTTACAGATTTTATTTTATTTATTTGACAGAGAGAGAGCATAAGTGGGAGGGAGCAGCATAGGGAGAGAGAGAAGCAGGCTTTCCGCCGAGCAGGAAGCCCGATGCAGGGCTCGATCCCAGGACCTGGGATCATGAACTGAGCTGAAGGCAGACGCTTAACCAACTGAGCCACCCAGGTGTCCCCCTATATATATGCTTTCATATATATCTCATGTATATATGAAATCACTTATACATATAGATTTTACATATATATGATTTCAAGTACTTTACATCTTGTTAATTTCAAATAAATTCTATTTCCCACCATCCAATTCAATGAATTTTCTCTCCTTGGGTTTAGGACCCAACACTCTGCCACATCTAGCTCTTGAAAAAAAAAAAAATAAGTACTTCTTTATTTCCCAGGGTTAATTTTGAAACTCTAAAGCGAAAGGGTTTTCTAAACAGGAACAAATTGATTTCTGCACATTTCCATTTCCATAATGGACATCAGCTGCCGTTGTATACACACTTTAATTCACAAAGGCACTGCTTGGGGGAGTGTTTCTTTCACTGACTGCCAGTCCTGAAATCAAGCTTTTCTGCTCCATTTGGACAAGGATCGGGGCTTCTGGAGTTTTCCTAAATGTTTTACTGTAGGTTGAGCAGAACCCAAGGTACAGCCGACTGACAGGTTACTGTAGAAATTCTGAAGAATGTCAGCCTGTCACCGGCCCCCCACTTGTTATTCTGCTAGAAGTCTATTTGCTGTCAGTCAGGGATAGAATTGCTTTTGGACAAAACAAGTCAGACAATAGCCTGACTGCTGGCGTGAAGGATCCTGCTGTCAACAGTGACTCTGGGCCACACCAAATGTCACCCCTAAGGAAACAAACAAGAGTCTGGAGAGCAGACTTTAGTGCTCTACTTTAGTGACATTCTTTTTCATAAGACTATTGGCTAAAATTTCAGGTTAAAAAAAAAAAAAAAGCCTGCAAGGTAGTAACGCTTCAGTGTTTTTGACTGCCTGCATTTAATTTGCTTTAATTTAAACTCAGAAAAAAAGAGTTTCATTAGAACCTTGGAACCTTATGCAGTACGCTTTTGGAGGCAAGAAATCATACCCTCGCCACATGTCTCAGAGACTGTGTCCAGCAGAGATGATTATTCCAAATACAGGGCCAGACACCTTCTCATGTAAAACACCAGAGGAAAATGCCTGCAAGGTCTCCAGGTTCCTTATTAAAGAGAGTTCCTCAATTATAATTCAGGTAATCAACAGGTATGAATTGAACACCTGCCATGTGCCTAACCTGAGGATTTGGAAGAAACAAAGCTTTGAGTTGGATGTGAATCAGAAACAGCCAGGGGCATCTTTATTCCAATGCCAGTAGCTGTAGGGGAGAAGAGCGAGCTGAACTGATTCCTCCCCTCCAAGAGGTTTATGGAATATAGTTATATATGAGGAGAACAAAGAAGGGAAAGAAGGAAAAAAATCTAGAGTTAGGTCATGTATACCCTACTTACAATGTGGCATCTCTACATTGTGAAATTATACTATTCCTTACAGTACACACATATTATTTCAAGTACATATAGTATGTTCTACAAACTTTGGGGTTTAAAGATAAGGCTCGGGGGGGGGGAGCGGAGCAAGATGGCAGAGGAGTAGGAGACCTGGATTTTGTCTGGTCTCAGGAATTCAGCTGGATAGGGATCAAACCATTCTGAACACCTACAAAATCAACAAGAGATCAAAGAAAAGAATAGCAACAACTCTCAGAACAGAAAAGCGACCACTTTCTGGAAGGTAGGACGTGCAGAGAAGTGAATCTGAGGCGATATTCGGGAGGATAGACAGCGGGGGAGGGGGCCTCCATTGGCCGCTTCTGGCAATGATAGAGCCACGGAGCACAAAATCGGAACTTTTAGAAGTCGGCTCCACTGAGGGACTTCGCTCCAGTGGCTAAGCAGGGGTGGAACCCTCGCGGGACAGTGTGGTCTCAGGACCCTTAGGTCACAGAAAGGCCGGGGGTGCCTGAGTGCGGCAGAGCTCCCAGGGATCAGAGCGGGGAAGCCGGCTGCAGAGACGGAGCCCAGGCGCGGGCTCTCAGCTCGGGGCTGTCATAGACCGTGATCCGCGGCACAGTCGGGCCCCTGCTCCTCCAGCAGGGACCCAACAAGCAGCAGATCCGGGGAGAGTCCCCTTCCTCCCCCGGGAGGAGTGGCACGGGAGCACACCGCAGGGATCTGCTGAGTTTGGAGACTCCACACCGAGTCGGGTGCCAGAGATAGAAACGCCCGGTCACAGGCCCGGTGAGCACGGAGTGTGGCCGGAGACCCGGGAGACAGGAGTGATTGACTGCTTTTCTCTGGGGGTGCACTGAGGAGAGGGGCCCCGAGTTCTTGGCTCCTCTGGGGCGGAGATTGGGAGGCCGCATTTTCACTCTCGTCCTCCAAAGCTGTACGGAAAGCTTGCAGGGAACAAAAGCTCCCGAGAGCAAACCCGAGCGGATTACTTAGCCCGGACCAGGCAAGGGCGGGGCAATTTCGCCTCCAGCAAGACATTTGGGAACCATGGCAACAGGCCCCTCCGCCAGAAGATCAGCGAGAACAGCCAGCCAAGACCAAGTTTACCCATCAATGAGAATGGCAGAACTCCAGCGCTAGGGGAATACTGCACATAGAATCCATGGCTTTTTTACCATGATTCTTTGGTCTTTCAAAGTTAATTTTTTTTAACTGTTGTTTTTTTTTAATTTTTCTTTTTCCCTTTCTCAACCAACATCTTATCAATACCTTTTCCAAAAAACATTTTTATTTTTCATTTTTTGAGTCATATTCTATCCCTTCATAGTAGTTACCCTTATTTTTGGCATATATATATATAAGTTGTTCTCTCTTTAAAATTTCGAGGTACTGTTTTACTCAGAAAACTATAAAATACTCATGAAAGAAATTGAGGAAGACACAAAGAAATGGAAAAACGTTCCATGCTCATGGATTGGAAGAACAAATATTGTGAAGATGTCAATGCTACCTAGAGCAATCTACACATTCAATGCAATCCCTATCAAAATACCATCCACTTTTTTCAAAGAAATGGAACAAATAATCCTAAAATGTGTATGGAACCAGAAATAGCCAGAGGAATGTTGAAAAAGAAAAGCAAAGCTGGCGGCATCACAATTCCGGACTTCCAGCTCTATTACAAAGCTGTCATCATCAAGACAGTATGGTACTGGCAGAAAAACAGACACATAGATCAATGGAACAGAATAGAGAGCCCAGAAATGGACCCTCCACTCTATGGTCAACTCATCTTTGACAAAGCAGGAAAGAATGTCCAATGGAAAAAAGACAGTCTCTTCAACAAATGGTGTTGGGAAAATTGGATAGCCACATGCAGAAGAATGAAACTGGACCATTTCCTTACACCACACACAAAAATAGACTCCAAATGGTTGAAAGACCTCAATGTGAGACAGGAGTCCATCAAAATCCTACAGGAGAACACAGGCAGCAACCTCTTCGACCTCAGCCACAGCAACTTCTTCCTAGAAACATCGCCAAAGGCAAGGAAAGCAAGGCAAAAATGAACTATTGGGACTTCATCAAGATAAACAGCTTTTGCACAGCAAAAGAAACAGTCAACAAAACCAAAAGACAACTGACAGAATGGGAGAATATATTTGCACATGACATATCAGATAAAGGGCTAGTATCCAAAATCTATAAAGAACTTATCAAACTCAACACCCAAAGAACAAAGAATCCAATCAAGAAATGGGCAGAAGACATGAACAGACATTTTTCCAAAGAAGACATCCAAATGGCCAACAGACACATGAAAAAGTGCTCAACATCACTCGGCATCAGGGAAATCCAAATCAAAACCTCAATGAGATACCACCTCACACCAGTCAGAATGGCTAAAATTAACAAGTCAGGAAACGACAGATGTTGGCGAGGATGCGGAGAAAGGGGAACCCTCCTACACTGTTGGTGGGAATGCAAGCTGGTGCAGCCGCTCTGGAAAATAGTATGGAGGGTCCTCAAAAAGTTGAAAATAGAGCTACCATACGACCCAGCAATTGCACTACTGGGTATTTACCCCAAAGATACAAATGTAGGCATCCGAAGGGGTACGTGCACCTGATGTTTATAGCAGCAATGTCCACAATAGCCAAACTGTGGAAAGAGCCAAGATGTCCATCAACAGATGAATGGATAAAGAAGAGGTGTTATATACACAATGGAATATTATGCAGCCATCAAAAGGAATGAGATCTTGCCATTTGCAACAATGTGGTTGGAACTGGAGGGTATTATGTTGAGTGAAATAAGTCAAACAGAGAAAGACATGTATCATATGACCTCACTGATACGAGGAATTCTTGATCTCAGGAAACAACCTGAGGGTTGCTGGAGTGGGGGGGTGGGGTGGGAGGGATGGGGTGGCTGGGTGATAGACATTGGGGAGGTTATGCGCTATGGTGAGTGCTCTGAATTGTGCAAGACTGTTGAATCATAGATCTGTACCTCTGAAACAAATAATGCAATATATGTTAAGAAAAAAAAAGAAGAAGAAGATAGCAGGAGGGGAAGAATGAAGGGGGGGAAATCCGAGGGGGAACCAAACCATGAGAGACGATCTGAAAAACAAACTGAGGGTTCTAGAGGGGAGGGGGGTGGGAGGATGGGTTAGCCTGGTGATGGGTATTAAAGAGGGCACGTTCTGCATGGAGCACTGGGTGTTATGCACAAACAATGAATCATGGAACACTACATCAAAAAATAATAATGTAATGTATGGTGATTAACATAACAATAAAAAATTAAAAGAAAAAAAAAGAGAAGACTGGGGGCGAAGGGGCTACATTCTCCAGTTAAGACAGACCTTGTTGGGCGCCTGGGTGGCTCAGTTGGTTAAGCGTCTGCCTTCAGCTCAGGTCATGATCCCAGGGTCCTGGGATCAAGCCCCACATTGGGCTCCCTGCTCGGCGGGAAGCCTGCTTCTCCCTCTCCCACTTCCCCTGCTTGTGTTCCCTCTCTTGCTGTGTCTCTCTCTGTCAAATAAATAAATAAAATCTTTAAAAAAAAAAAAAAAGACCTTGTTGCTGTAAGGAAACAAACTGACCTTAAGAGTCTTGACTCCTTTGCATTCAATGTCAGGGCACGGAGAAGGTCTCTAACTTATGATAAGGGACCAATTTAATCTTATCTAAGGCCTGTTCAGCCTAATTAATCAATTAATATGAATTGGGTTTAGCTCACTAAGTCAAAGACGCTCTTCAACCTTGCCCATTCTTATCAGAAAGGTCATTGCAAGCACATCACCTGAATACACAAAGTAATGTAGTCCAAGGTGACTGCTTCCCTTGCAAACCTCCCCACCCAAACCAGCTTCTACTCTAAATCAGAACAGACTTGATACAATTTCATTTTCCCGGTTTCCTTCTCAAACAAAAGATACACCCTTTCTTTTAAGGCCCCCAGATTCTTATTCTGTATCCTCAGCAACACAGAAGGTCAGGACACCTTTCCCAACCTGAAGAAGCTCTGAGAAAAGGAACGTAGGTAAGACAGTGAGATTTCACTGTGGGGTCCCCCGTAAAATAGGAAATTGGAATAAAGGGACTGCAAGGTGGCTTGAAGGGGTGTAGAGGGGGTTTGAGCAGAGTCTTATCTCAGGTGCTCTAATTCGGTTTCCTGGCTTCCTTCCATAGTCTACAGTAGGCGCATACTCAGTGACATATTCCCTTTTCTGCGAGATCTTCCCTGAAGACTAGAGGCATCCACTCTCCTAAATACTGTTTAAGAACCTGCAATGTGGACCAAACCAAATTATTTTACCTCCTAAACCCCATCTCTTTGACGGAGTCTCCCTTCTTCCTGCTGCTGCCCCGAATCCTTACTATTTGGAGCAAAATAATGTTAGACCCTGTTAGAAATAATACAACGAAGTATTGCAGTCATGGTCCCTGATTTCCTGTCTCCCTGCCAGCACCCCTGTGTGACGTCACAAGAGAAACCACGCCCCCCAGGCTTAAAGAGGTTGAGGCGCACAGGAAATTTACAGGTTGATTTTCAGAGACCTGTTTCTCCCTGATGAGCTCTTGTTTCTTTCCAGACCCCACTAGCTGTCTGAGCAGAGGCCTGAACTGACACAAACGAGGATCCCTGGTAAGATTCCAGCCTATGAGCAAGCAAGGCCCTGCATTCCTTACCAGGGACAGGGAGCCCACGATTCCATCCAGCTTACATCAGGTCTTGGAGCATGCGCACAGCCTCCTCCTTGTTCTACCCGCGACCTCGTGGAGGCTGTTGGAAGGGGAGCAAATTTTGCCTCTTTTTAACGTTAAGTGTCCACGCCAAAGTGGAGACGGGATGTATGTTATATAGGTGCTTGCTCAATGCGCATGTGCCATCATTCTTCCAGAGTAACTATCAATGTCCCCGCCCTTTCCCAACCCCTGTGCTTATAAAAAACTTGTTCTACTCTCAGTTGGGGGTGACAGATTTGAGCCAGCCTCCTGTCTCTTCTTGTATGACCACTTTGCAATAAATCTCTCTCTCCGCGAAAGACAGTGTTTGGCTTTCCCTTGCACGTAGGCCAACGAACTCTTTCCAGTTGGGACAACCATCCTGCTCTCCAGGAAGGTAAGAAGAGGGTAGAAAGACAAAAAAATAGAACAAAAGGACCGAGATCTTTCATAGGCTCTTCTATAAAGGAAATATAGGTAGAGAGAAAAACAGATGCAAGCCTAGATCCTCCAAATTTTGCTGGAATTCCGGGGCAATATTGATAGGGAATCTCACAAGCTATAAATAACCTGAGACTTCTCCACTATCATCATATTAGCAAATCCTGCCTTCTTCTACATAGTTTCCAGCAGCAAAAATTATTTTTGAAAGTTTTGTGGTGGCTTGAGAGAGCTGAGAGCTGGGGGGGTTGGCACCTCACCTCAAAGAGGACAGCCCATGGAGCTGAGGACCTAGGAGCTGGGGGGGGGGGGGGGGGGGGGAGCCATGGGGGGTGGCTGAGCTCTGGAGTGCAGAGTGACAGAAGGGCCAGTGGGGAGCTGCAGAGAGCTACAGGGGGTCAGTCACTCAGTTCTTTCCACAGATATTTACTGAGATCCTACTATGTGCCTGTCACTATTCTAGGCATGGAGGATAGAACAGTGAACAAAGCAGACACAACCTCCCTTGGATGGAGCTGATACTCTGTTTTGGAGCAGGGGTGGAGAAAAAAAAAAAGATTGAGTACATTTTAGAATCTGAGAGAAGGCAATTTTAGATGGGGTGTCCAGGGATGGCCTCCCTGAAAAAGTGTCACTTGAGATGTTAAAAAGAAAACCAGAGGCACAAAAATGGCATCACTTAAGTTAAGGCCCCAAGGCAATAAACTAAGACTTAGTACTTAGCCTGACTGCAGTTTCAGCCCCCTCCCCTGCCCCCAGGAATGTAACCTTTAACCAACCAAACTAGAATTTCCTGGTTAACAACTAGGAGGTAACCCACTGACCTACCCTTCCATTCCCCTTAGGGGAGGGCCACCCTGCCTTAAACAATGGATTCTTTGCTAATAACCGCCCCCCACCCCAACCTCACTCCCTCCACCATTCCCACCCCACCCCCACCCATCCCCTCTTATCTTCGGGGGCCCCCACCCCACCCCTCACTCCCTCCACCCCTGCCTTGGAAAACCTTTCCTTTTCTGCAGCCTCACAGAGCTCCCCTCCACTTGCTAGTTGGGATGCGGCCCAATTCATGAATCATTTATTAAAGACAATTAGATCTTCAGATTTACTCGGTTGAATTTTTTTTTTTTTTACCTATACATGTTTTTATTATGCTGCTTGCTTTAGCTATTAAGTATTAATGCAGTGTACCATTATTTTAACATATAATGTATTATTTGTTTCAGAGGTACAGATCTGTGATTCAACAGTCTTAAACAATTCACAGCGCTCACCATAGCACATACCCTCCCCAATGTCTATCACCCAGCCACCCCATCCCTCCCACCCCCCACCACTCCAGCAACCCTCAGTTTGTTTCCTGCGATTAAGAATTCCTCATATCAGTGAGGTCATATGATACATGTCTTTCTCTGATTGACTGACTTATTATATCGGTTGAATTTTTTTTTCTTTTTTTAAGGGTAAAGACCAGAAGGAAGTGAGTGGGTGGGCCATGTGATGCTCCAGGCCAGGGGCACGGAGGCAGGGAAAATTAAAAGTGCAAAGGCCCTGGGGTAGGAGCATGGGCATGCACTAAGGAACAGCCCAGCAGCCAGTGTGGCTGGGACAGATCAGGAGAGCCCCAAACTGTGAGTGGCGCATGCCGGACACTAGCTGCATCCCTGAATTCCAAACTATTTTTGCGCTCATACACACCCTGCAGAGAATTCTGCTGCTGGTTCGGCTTCAGCTCCACTGGCCCGGGAGCAGGATTTCTACAGCAGTGCATCCCTTTTCATAGAACAAATGCAATGGACTCATGTCAGGGGAGGAAAAATTCCTTTGCTCCAACTGGGGTCTTAGAAAATGAGATGGACAAAAAACAGATTAACAAGAAAAAAAACACAGACCGAAGTTTATTAACGTGTGCATTGCGTGAACCCCTGGAAGTATGCAGCAGAGATGAGTAAGGCTAAGACATTGTTAGAATTTGGGCTTCTGTAGTATCTTCCATGTTTGCTGGGAAGTGACAAGACAAAGGAAAAGGGTCGTCAGCTTTCAAAGGTGGCACGTGGCGGGGAGGTAAATATATAGGGGAAACTAAGTAAAGGTTGTTTATTCTTATTTAAAGATTGTCCATCTTTGTGCTCCTTCTTCATGGCCATATAATTTTACCAGAAGAGGAGATAAATGGCAACCCCCTCCCCCCATTTTCCAGAAGTTTCTGCTTTTAGTCAAATGAAGGAAGGCTCGGAAAGACATCTTTCTGCCTCCAGCTCCAAATCCTTATGCCAAATGGCATCTTTTGGGGTAGTATTTCTGTCCCCCAGCTGGGAATGGAACCAGCACCCCACTTCCCTGCTGCTGTACCCCTTTATCAATGCAGACTCTCACCTCTCACAGATACAGGTGCTAGGGCCCCTTGACTTGGTAAATCTTGCCAATTCAGCTTGAAGCTTAACAAGCTTACAAGGCCCGGTCCATAATGATTTATATGCTGACAACTTATTAAATGTTCCCTAGCATTTCTGTTCTTTCAGCGCGAAGCTCTCCATAGATTCTTTCCCCATGCAAATTTAATCGGCTGTTAGCTCAAAGTAACAAGCATGAAGTTGTAAAAAGGTCTTTCGAAGCAAGGGAGAGGTTCCTCCAAGAAGCTGGTGGGGGTAAAAGAAACTGTTTAAAATCATCACTGCTTTTATCCTCACTTACCAAATTAAGGAAAAAAAGAGCTTTTGGTGTGAGCAAAAATGCTACCAAAATCCTAGGTGATTGATTTTCAGTGTCAGGACAGAGACATGAAAGGGAGAGAAAATTCTTTCCTCTTTTCATGGAGAAATGGAAATTTGCCAATTACCACAGCGAGGGAAGGAAGCTGTTTTGACCAAGATCTCACAAGAGGTTGGTTACTACAACTTTGAATTCACTTATCCTATCCAACTTGTGTTTATTGAAGCTTACTGTCGAAAAGTGGCTCAAAGCAAACTCAAGTCCCCCAAAGAAATAAAGTTTTCAATCCACAGTGAAATTTCTCTGGTCCTTCCTAAATTGCCTGGGGCCAATTATGCCCAGCTTTCCTAGAATGAAAGCTTTTGGTGCAGCACCTTTATTTAGAAGGAGTCATTGATTAGAAAAGTCAAAGTGATGGAGGCCTTCTTTCCCCTCCCCCACTCTTCAGGAATCCTGGTTTATAAGCTGATTGAAAACATAATATATGGACACATGGAAGTTTATAAAGCATATGCATACTAAATAATGACCTAAGACAACAGTGTAAAAGATACCACAAGATAAGCTATAAGGGTCGAATACATGACATTATGCATTCATAGGAGGGAGAGATCTTTGTGGGTTGGTACAATCGCGGAGGGGATCCAGGTGGAGATGTGGAAGATCCAGGCGTTGTGACAAGTCCAGAAAACACAGGCAGAGCATCAAGGAGAATTGCTCTTAAAGAGGCAAGTAATGACCCCTCCCTCCAAGGGCTAGAGGAAATGCTTGGGGGGATTTGGGGTTATCAACAAGAATGGGAAAGACCCTCTGCTTTCAAGAGGGTGAATGGAGGCCAGGGGGAGTTAAATCTCCTGAGATCCAGGAAGTCCCATGCCAGGGAGGGCTGTCCTCCCAAAATTCCACCAGCACCCCTCCGCTGAGAAACATTACAGAACCAAGAAGAGATGTTCTGGAACTAAGAGCTTACGTTTTAGAAAATAACAGGCAAGCCATTAAATGTTTGGGAGCAAGCAGGTAACTCCTTCCCACCAACCTCCCAAAAAAGTATAAATCACCCAAAAAGACTCATGGAAAATTGCATGATTTTCCCCTGTGTAGGCCAATGCCAAATCACCACTCAAAGGATCCTAAGGGTTCAAGCAAACAAATGTCTCCTTAAAGCAGTGGTCTCCAAATACCTTTTAGTTTGCACCTTTAATTAATATGTTTTAATGTATTATGGCTATTGCTTAAAAAATACGGAAAAAATTAAAAATAAGATACAAAGTAAACAGACATTTCTAACTTTCTTTTGACAACTCAATGGATTCTCTTGCCCACCCAACCTTGGAGATCACTCCCCAAAACCATTAGGCAGTCCTGATCTAAATTGGTTGGTTCTCATTATGGTTCCATTGATAATTCTATTTTTATTTTATTTGGTCACTGTGCTAACGTGGAAGAGAAAAGGGAAACCCAAAGGAACCTTTACTATCATTTTTTTAAACTAGTAAATGAAGGGCGCCTGGGTGGCTCAGTCAGTTAAGCATCTGCCTTCAGCTCAGGTCATGATCTCAGGGTCCTGGGATTGAGCCCTGCATCGGGCTCTCTGCTCAATGGGGAGTCTGTTTCTCCCTCTCACTCTTCCTCTGTTCCCTCTCTTTCTCTCTCTCTCTAATAAATAAATAAAATCTTTTAAAAAATAAGATAAAATAAAACTAGTAAATGAGGCCAGGAACACTCTGGGCCAAGGACCCATGGCCCCCACACCTGGGAGTACACAGTTCTACAAACTGACTTTCTTTTTTAGGGCAGGTATAGCAAAGCCCTCCCAGAGTCCTCAGGGGAGAACCAGATGATTCCCCAGCAGGGTATAATCTGGCCCCCTGCCCACATAGCCTTCCTAGGGTGTGTAGGATCAAGGGCACAATGAATATTGAGGAGGTTGTCATCCCAAGAAGCGATTCGAGACAATGGCTGGTAGGCTGAAGAGAAAGGAATTCAATGACCACACATGGATTGCCTGCCAAAAAATGGTACGAGTTCATCACACCTCTAGTCCATGGCATATTAGCATCATGAGTCCACATGATGCTCCTCTGTTGCTCTTATTCTCATAAAATCTATGTTGTTCTTATAAATGAAGTTTTATTCAACATAATGGTAAGACGCTCTCTGCTACTTCAGTCATCAACATGCTCTTACTATCCATCTATGTTGCTGTTTGTGTACCCACCACATTTTGCCTATCCACTCCTCCAGTAATTGACTTCCAAACTGCCTCCACCTCCCCACTGAAGGATATCAGAATACATCACCCCAAAAAGATGCCTCTCTGACAGCAAAAATATTGTGAACTGAAGGTAATTAAGAAACAGCAAACACTGAGAAAGCTTCCCCTTTGCTTCCTAAAGGTAAGACAGTCGGCTTCCCCCGGAGGCTTAAAATCGCTTTCCTTTATCCTGTCATTTTCCTACAAATGTACTGCTTTGAGTTTTCACTGAGGTTTCTCCCACATGCCTTGCACTGCACAAGTTAAGAAACTGTTTTTCTCTCGTCAATCTGTCTTTTTGTTAAAGAACTGAAAACCCGATGTTATCGGTAAAGGTCAAGTTCTACTTCCCCTACGTCATCATCCCATACAACACCACGATGAACCCCCTTCTACATGTCCCCTCCACATTATAATTAACAGTGGGATTCCTGGGGCCCCCGGGTGGCTCAGATGGTTAAGCGTCTGCCTTCGGCTCAGGTCATGATCCCAGGGTCCTGGGATCGAGTCCCGCATAGGGCTCCCGGCTCAGCGGGGAGCCTGCTTCTCCCTCTGCTTCTCTCTCTCTCTGTCTCTTATGAATAAATAAACAAAATCTTTAAAAAAAAAAAAAAAGAGTGGGATTCCTGCGTCATAGAATGGAACAGCTCCTATCACAACCATAAGTGGAGAGAAGAGTAAAGGAAGGTCCTATTTTCCTAATTATTATGAACATGCTATGCAAAGTGATCAACTGTTTTAGAAACTCCACATCCAGGAGGATGGAGAAGAGCATGCCACTATCTGCAGTGTCCAAAGAAGTGAGGAAGAGAGAGTAAGCAAAGCGGGACACAGAGAAAGGGAAAACAAAGAAGAAAAAATTATCAGAGGCACTCAAAGGGGGCTGGAGTAAGAGGGAAGAGGCTAGTGCTCAAAATTGCCCTTTAAACCCAGCACCTCCTACAACCCACGAAAGACGCTCCTTGTGCTGAACCCTATGCTTTAAAGTGCCCCATTCTTTCCCTCCTCCATCCATACCCCTACCATCCATACCATCTGCAGGCTGGGCCTCCCCTTCTCTGTAACGCTTGGGGTACAGGGACTCTGCAATTCCTGCTCCGGTGGTCCTAATTCCAATTCCAGGTCCTGCGTGGATCCAGCTTCCTGAAAGGCCACCACTGTGTATACCCTTGGCCCAAGAGACAGGCAAAGACAGCTATTGCAATGTGTGTGGGTAGAGCTTGGACCTACAGGCTGGCACGTCCAGCACAAGAAACTCTATTTCAGGGCAGAGTCAGCTACGGAGAGTCAAGGAGATAGACCATGGCCTTCCAGTTTCAGGTTTCTTTGAACCAACCAGTGAAGGAGAAATCTCTCCTTTCTCTCTCCTAGCTCAGTGGCAGTGAGTCTTCCCGGAAAGAATCCTGGTCTTCAGCAATGATGAAATGAAATTAATTTGAAATCTGTGCCATCCATAATTATTTGTTAGGAACTTTTGCTTTACACAGTTTTGAGCTCTTCGCTGGGAAGGTATATTTGCCAATCTAGAAGTCTATGACATATGTATTTAAGTTTGTTTATTTGATTTAGAACTTTGAAGAATTTAGACGTGTGGGGCACAGACTTCCCTTTGCACTCTTGCCTTGGAACCCGCAAAGGGGAAATAAGAATGGCCTGCCATTCTCATCTGTGAGAAGCCAAGTGCCAGTCTGTGAGCATCTGTGATGGGCGAGCAACTGGGCTATACTTATGTCATTTCACTTCAACATCCTAGCAATTTTCTGAGACGGAGTAGGCACCTGACCTGAGGACCAAAGAGGTCAAGATGCATAGCTAATAAGCAAGGATCTGGACCTCCAACAAAATTCCTGCCAAGCACAAAGATTTTCTTTCCACTCAGTCATGCCTCAATTTAAGTCCAGCCTTGAGATGTGGATACAAATGGCAGTTTACTTGCTCTTGGGTTTTGTTTTCATTTGGAATGGGCAAATGACACCAACAACCATCTGCTAATCCCAATAGAGTGTCTGCTTGGAGAGACCCAGAGTCCAGGAGCTGTGAGCTTGTCTTTCTTTCTTACTCAAGGCTCTGCTGGGAACAGTGTGTTAGACATAGTTCCCTCCCCTCTAAGTCATAATCATCCTCTCCTTCACCAATATCCTTAAAAAGTATCCTCTTATGCAGAGAAAGGGGAACCCTCCTACACTGTTGGTAGGAATGCAAGCTGGTGCAGCCACTCTGGAAAACAGTATGGAGGTTCCTCAAAAAGTTGAAAATAGAGCTACCATACGACCCAGCAATTGCACTACTGGTTATTTACCCCAAAGATACAAATGTAGGGATCCAAAGGGGCACGTGTACCCCAATGTTTATAGCAGCAACGTCCACAATAGCCAAACTGTGGAAAGAGCCTAGATGTCCATCAACAGATGATGGATAAAGAAGTTGTGGTATATATATATATACACACACACAATGGAATATTATGCAGCCATCAAAAAAATGAAATCTTGCCATTTGCAATGACGTGGATGGAACTAGAGGGTATTATGCTAGGTGAGATAAGTCAATCAGAGAAAGACAATTATCATATGATCTCACTGATATGAGGAATTTGAGAAACAAGACAGAGGATCATAGGGGAAGGGAGGGAAAAATGAAACAAGACAAAACCAGAGAGGGAGACAAACCATAAGAGACTCTTAATCTCAGGAAACAAACTGAGGGTTGCTGGAGTGGAGGGGGGTGGGAGGGTGGGGTGGCTGGGTGATGGACATTGGGGAGCGTAGGTACTATGGTGAGCACTGTGAATTCTGTAAGACTGATGAATCTCAGACTTGTACCCCTGAAACAAATAATACATTATATGTTAACAAAAAAATTTTTTAAAAAGTATCCTCTTGCTCACCTGTAGGCTTCAAGGGGATTTCACAAAAGGAGAATTTCATCTGTCCTTTGAGGTCTGCTGGACGTCAGTTGGGATGCTGTCAGCTACAGATAATGTAATAGCCTGACTCAAACTAGATGAAACAGAAAGGTAATGTACTGGCTCACATAACTAAAAAGGTGCTCAGGTAAAGCTTGATTCAGCAGCTCACTGATGACACCCTGGACCTGACCTCTTCCTATCTTGCCATTCTGCCTTCAGGATGGGTTTCCTCATCTGGCACCAGCCCCCCTTTGTGGTCTTGAGAGACACGGCGATCCATAGCTCCACGTGCTGTGGGCTCTTTCCTCTTCATCTTGCCGAAAAGAAAATCATAATTGCCCTAACACTCCCACAAATTCAATCTAATTATAATAGTTTAAGTTACCTGGCCACATTTGAACTGAGGCCAGTAGAATAAAATTCACTGATTGCCTAATTGGAATCTCGAAGCTAGAGATAGACCCAGTTTTCCAGGAAACATGTCAATACCCACATGGAAATCTGGGGTGACTGGGAAGAAACAAAGGGGCAGTCGTGGTTGGCAGCCAATGTCCATCATAGTCTGTACAGTGATAATTTTCCCTAAGATCATGACCTGAGCCAAAGGCAGACGCTTAACTGACTGAGCCACCCAGGCGCCCCCGTACAGTGATAATTTTTCTGAAGACACACGTATCCTGAAAAATGTTAAAAGACTTTAACCAATATACTTAACGGCTGTTTAAAAATCTCTCTCTCCAAAGAATGATGCCCTCCAAAACTCATATCCCACCCCCACCCACAAAAGGCAGCCACATTATTCTTTCTTTAACAAAGGAGAATTTAAAGATCCCTTCTAGAAAAAGATGGATGATGATAAAGGAGCCATTTCAGGAGCTGACCCAGAAAGTAATGATTAATTATATTCTTGCAGGCTGAGCTGTCCAATGTCCTGGAGGGCATCATCTTTCTTCCAGCTTCTAAGGAGGTCAAGAGAGTCTTTGCCTGTGGCAGTGAGATATGAATGGAAGGTTAGTCACTTGATCCTTCCACAGAAGCAATAATTCACTGCTTCCAAGGCAAGCTCTCCAAAGGAGCACTTTTGAGGGACTGTATAAGACCTATCCACTCAGCTGAAATGGACAGATTCTTGGACACTGTTGTAATGGGCGTCTGCTTTTACCTGAAGAATTCAGACTGGCTGCCCATCTAGACTAAATTCCCCAGACAAATGCTTCAAGGTGGACCATCATGATCTAAGAAATGATGAAGGTTTATAATCTTAAAAAGATAGCAAGACTCCAGTTGTATTTGTCCCACAACTTTAGGTTGAGATTTTAACTCCAGGTAAAATTGTAATGACACTTGGGGCGCCTGGGTGGCTCAGTCAGTTAAGCATTGATTTCTCAGGGTCCTGCGATCAAGCCCTGTATCCCTCAGATCGGGCTCCCTGCTCAGTGGGAAGTCTGCTTCTCTCTCTCTCCCTCTGCCCTTCCCCCTGCTCATGCTCTCTCTCTCTCTCAAATAAATAAAATCTTTCAAAAATTAAAATAAAATTTTAATTACCCTTGGGGTAAACGATGTTAAAAATGGTGCCTGTGAATTTAGTCTCCCTGTATCCATGCCCATTGGCTATTCCCCTCATCCCCCACCCCCCCCCACACACACACCCACGTACACTGAGCTTGGCCATGTGACTTGCTTTGGCCAATGGAATGTTAGCAAACGTGATACAATAGAGGCTTGAAGAGTGCTTGCCTGCAAGGAACTCTTCTACCATCATGGCAAAAAGCCCAGGTAGCTTCTTGGGAGATGTGGAGTATGTAGAGTGAGGTCTCTGCTGTTCCAGCTGACTCAGCTATGCCTGGCATCTGAACCAAAGCCCAACTGCATGTGTGAGCCCAGCCTTCAACATGTGGTGCAGAAATGAATTGTCCCAAGTTGAGCCCCACCCATATTGCCAACCTACAGAATTAAAAGCAAATAAATTGTTTTGAGCCACTAAGTCTTGTTATATTGACATGTGTGCTATGATTGGTAAAACCCTCAGACCTTTGATGGGGATTAAAGAGTATACTTATGGAGTGCCTGGGTGGCTCAGTCTGTTAGGTGTCTGCCTTCGGCTCAGGTCAAGATCTCAGGGTCCTGGGATCGAGTCCCGTGTCGGGCTCCCTGCTCAGCGGGGGTCTGCTTCTCCCTCTCCCTCTGCTCCTCCCCTGGCTTGTGTTCTCTCTCTGTCAAATAAATTTTTTAAAAAATAATAAAAAAATAAAGAGTACACTTATGATGAGCACTGAGTAATGTACAGAAGTGTTAAATCACCATATTGTACTCCTGGAAACTAATATAACACTGTATGTTAACTATAATGGTATCAAAATTAAAAACTTGAAAAAAAACCCCCTCAGACCTTAAAGCACCTACACCCCTTAGTGTACATAGTAGGTGACCAATAAATGCCTACTGAGTTTCTTAAATAAAATAATCTAATTGTGCTGGTCATCCATTTGAATCACATTAAACATATCTGTAAAAAGATTTTCTCATAGAATGTCAGAAAAGATACAACATTTTACTGCAAAATTAATTTTGGTCTCCTTGTTTTATTCAGAAAAAGACATATAGGACGTCATCTTTCAATTAGTCTAGCAAGGCTATAAAATAGGACTCCAAGAGTAAATGAAGTAATTGACCTAAAATGCTTAGTTCAGTTTCTGACCCTTGAGATATGTTCTCGCTGATGATGTGGAGAATGACTGTGAATATAATGATGATGACTGTGAACTCCCCAAGTGGAGGGGCTATTTTAGTCCATATTTTATTCACGGTACATTATTTATAATATCACGAATATATATATTTTAAGGTAGGCTCAAAGCCCAGTAGGGGGCCCGATGCAGGGCTTGAACTTACAACCCTGAGATCAAGACCCGAGCTGAAATCAAGAGTCAGATGCTTAACTGACTGAGCCATCCAGGCACCCATATCATGGACATATTTTTTAAAATATGAGGTCTGTGGGGCTCCTGGGTGGTTAAGCGTCTGCCTTTGGTTCAGGTCATGATCCCAGGGCCCTGGGATCGAGTCCCACATCAGGCTCCACTGAGCAAGGAGCCTACTTCTCCCTCTGCCTCTCACCCTGGCTTGTGCTCTCTCTCTCTTTCTCGCTCACTCTCTCTCTCTCTCAAATAAATTAAATCTTTAAAAGAATTTAAAATTTTTTTAAAAAAATATGAGGTCTGCAGTGAAGAGGATAATATTAAATAACACGAGAATAGGGAAAGGGTTTTTTTTAATTCTACTTGGAATATACTGTGATTCTCCAATATGACTTACATCTTTCTTCAGTTATAAAAAATTCTTATCCCTTCTGACATTACCTCTTCTCCATTCTCTTTCTTGCATACTTTATACTGCGTATCCTGTCATCTTTATCTATGAACTGCTCTTTAAAAAAAAAAAATTGAGTCGACATACAATGTATGTTAGTTTCAGGTATACAGTGTAGTGAATTGAAAAGTTCGTATGTTACACTGTGCTCACCACGGGCATAGCCACCATCTGTCACCATGCAATGCTATTACAATACCATTGACTATAGTCCCTATACCGTACATTTTATTCCTGTGACTTATTTACCTATTGATTGCTCTTTCGCTCTTTCCATCTTATCATCTCTATGTCAGACATCCTACGGATTTTCCCTTTAATGGTGTTAGTTTGACTAATTCTCTCTTCTTCTATACCTAATCCCCTCAGTAACTCATCTCTCCTGCTGTGAATTTCAAGGACTGCTTTTTTTTTTTTTTGCTAGGCATCTGTTTGGTACCTGTTCTCTAATCCACCTGCTCTTTTTCATACTATTTTATTCCTTCATTGTGTTTTCTACTATATTTTTTACCTCTACACTCATACAAAATATTCACATTTTATAACATCTCTCTGATTTAAATTGTTTACATCTTTTTTTTCCCTAAGATTTTATTTATTTGTCAGAGAGAGAGAAAGCACAAGCAGGGGGAGCAGCAGAGGGAGAAGGAGAAGCAGACTCCTTGCCAAGCAAGGAGCCCGATGTGGGACTCGATCCCAGGACCCTGGGATCATGACCTGAGCTGAAGGCAGATGCTTAGCCAACTGAGCCACCCAGGCATCCCTAAATTGTTTACATCTTTGGGGGCACCTGGGTGGCTCAGTCGGTTAAGCAGCTGGCTCTTGGTTTCAGCTCAGTTCATGATCTTAGGGTCCTGGGATGGAGCCCTGAGCTGGGAGCCTCAGCAGGGAGCCTGCTTGAGGACTCTCTCTCTCCCTCTGTCCCTCCCCATGCTAGCTCTCTCTCTCAAATAAATAAATAAATCTTTTTTAAAAAATGTGTGTGTCTTTGGATACTAATTATTTTGTTGGTTGCATCTGCTGGATCTCCCTTATGTAATTTGTCTATTTTAAACATGAGTTCATCTTCAAGGATGAATAATTATTCCTTAGGAGTCCTTGGGAGTGCTCTGGTTTATAAAATTACTAGAACAGAGGGATTTTGGCCTTGCTTATGCTTAGAGAGTAAAAGGTTTCAATGATTCTGAATCAGTTGTAATGCCTAACTACCTAGTAGAATGCCAGGTCCTTTTTGGCTAAACTCTGGACACAACTCCCAGGCTCCATTCAAATTGCACACCTCCATAGTGATCTAACATAGACAAACGTATTCCTCCTCTCCCCCAGATCACATAACTTTTTTTTTAAGATTTTATTTATTTATATGAGAGAGAGAGCACAAGCAGGGGGAGCTGCAGCTGCAGAGGGAGAGGGAGAAGCAGACTCCCGCTGAGCAGGGACCTCGATGCAGGGCTCGATCTCAGGACCCTGCGATCATGACCCAAGCCAAAGGCAGACGCTTAACGACTGAGCCACCCAGGCACCCTCAGATCACATACTTTACACCTGTTGTAATTCCTAAACACACAGTCTGAATCAATTTCTACAACAATGACCCTTCCTCGCATGCTTTATTCAGTTCTCTTTTCTCCACCATCTTAATCTTTTCCCTTCATTTCCCTCCTTTTGGTAACAAGTTTATCCAAACTTCGTCTTCAGCTTTACCTCTGCAGCCTCCTCAAATTCTTCCTACTCCATCTGCATTGCAATGACTTACTAAAATTCTATTTTAGAATGAAGAAGTGAAGATATAATCAAATGACTGATCTTAAATAGGAGTGCACACAGAACACACATAGAATCTGGGAGACTTACATAATGTACTTCATGACAAGATTTATTTACAAATCTAAAACTAAGTTTTCTGAAAGAATCAAATTTATAAAATCGGTCTTCAGAACATTAGCCTTCAATCTACTTCATAGAGAGATTGCCAAAATAATGGTTCTATGGTATTCTAAATTTTAAGGGGTAGAAGAATGATAGTAGCTCCAGAAAAACTAAAAACAGTTTCCTTGTTCTAGCAAGATTCTTGTAAAAGCCGGGGGCGTGGTGGGGGGCGGTGCCTGGGTGGCTCAGTTGGTTAAGCGTCTGTTTTCAGCTCAGGTCATGATCCCAGGGTCCCGGGATCAAGCCCCACATCAGGCTCCCTACTCCGGTGGGGAGCCTGTTTCTCACTCTCATTCTCCCTCAGTGCTCTCTCTCTCTCTCAAATAATAATAATAAAATAAATAAAATCTTTAAAAAATAAAAAAAAAGATTCCTAAAAATAAAATTGCAGTGTCATGAAAAAAGGGGCCTAATTCTCTAAAAGGATGACAGTTGTATTTCCCATTAAGCAAACTCACTAGAAATATAATAAGCATAGTTTGTTCTGTTTGGGCAGCGAAAAAATTTTTTTTTACTGAGTTTCTGAACTTAGAAAAGAGAAGACTGATGGGCACAAAGCTCCAGGTCTGGAGGACCGCCTTGAGATTTCTCTTTACTAGACACGTCCTAGAAGAAGAGAGTGAATACGTGAGTGAGGGGTTGTCAGGAGCAAAGCAGAGATCTCCACGCCATGACTCACCACGTCTCAGAGGAAGAGAGATTGTGGGCAGAAACCCTACTTGTGCAATCTTAGCTACTGGGAAAGATCCAGAAAGGGAAGGATCCAGAGATGGCCAGGGATGTGTCCATTCATTTAGCACCATTTACTGAGAACCTACTGTGTGTGAGGCAGGACACACCAAGCAGGACAGCAGAAGTAAAGCTGTTTCAGATTCAGGGGCGCCTGGGTGGCTCAGTCAGTTGAACAGCTGCCTTCAGGTCATGATCCCAGGGTCCTGGGATCGAGTCCCATGTCGGGGTCCCTGCTCAGCAGGGAGTTTGCTTCTCTCTCTCCCTCTGCCTCTCTGCCCCTGCTCATGCTCGCTCTCGCTCTCTCTCTCCCTCATGCTCTCCCTCTCACAAATAAATAAATAAAATCTTAAAAAAAAAAAAAAGCTGTTTCGGATTGAGGCTCTACCCTCTTTGATATTCGTATCTAGTGTAAAACAAAAATTGGATCAAATGGCACATAGAAGTCCCATGTGAGTAATACTAATAGAGTTTAAGACACCCAGCAGATTAAGAAAACTTTTTTTTTTTTTTTAATTTTTAAAAACTTGATTCCGGTTAAAGGAATGAAGAAAGCATAGGTTTATCGGTGGTACTCCACCCCTCCAGGCCAGAAATTCCCCCAAAGAAGTCAAGTTTTCTTAAACGTGTTGGAAGGAGGAAGAAGGAAGCATCAGAGGAAGAACAGAAGCCTCAAATCCTTATACCCCCCATTCATACCATCAGCACAAAAAAGGGCGCTCTAAACCTTGGAAGCCATAAGGCATCCTCACCACCCCACATGTCCCGTGACCATATTCTAGAACAAGCAGGTGCTTTGTCAAGAAAGCAGCTTGCAGGGCTGTTTCAGCAACTGCTCACATTGGGCCCTAAAATCACCATGGTCAATTTCTTGGGTCTCACGGGAAATAAATAAAATGCCACACAGAGCTTGTAAAATTCTGCAAGATCCTATTCGATACCACTGACCTGCCGGCAACCGTCCACCCTGCTGGGACCTCAAACAACCTGCCAGCAAAACTCAGCCTTGACTCCTCCACCGTCCAGATGTGCCCCCGCCAGACATGGCCTTAAACCTCTCAGCTTTCCTGCCTACGGAGCGAACGGCAGCAAAGCCTAGACGGTCTCTAAAATCCATCTCGTTCTAGATTTTAGGAGACTAGGAGGTTTTCCAGTAGCCAAGTATCTTCCCCTCTCTTGCTGCTCATTTGGTGACAAGTTAATTTCGGGAAAATCAGAGCTACTGAAACTCTCTTAAACAGGACGTTACCATAGATTTGCTCTTTTCTGCTTTTTCCTGGCTGTGCTTAGCCCCTGCCCTGCCCTCTACTACGGAGTCAATGAGTATCATCTCTCTCCCTTAATCATCACACAGAAAGTCTCCAAATCCAAGTGCAAAATGGTGGCTCCTCAGAGGCAACGACATGCAATTATGGGTCTGCAGCTCTGCATATTCCAAGCAAGCAATTTACAATGTCAAATAGGGAGCAGTTTCTTTGTGCTCCATAAAAAGACACCCTCTAATTCCCCCAGACAATCCGTTTGCAGATTTGCTAGTAAATCAACATAATTTGTTTTCCCTGAGCCTGTGTTCTGCTAGGGAAACCTCCTTCAGAACTGCTGAAGCTGCTGCAATTATATAAAATTATTGCATCTCGCAATGAGGAACTTCCCTATAATTGGTCATGCAAATGAAGGACAATAATACATACATAATTTAGACACAGAGGATTATCCTTGAAAAAGCAGTCTGTTGTTCTCAACTTAATTTCTCCAGTGTCCCCTCAGTTTCATAAAATCCCTAAATTCTACAATTCAGCAGATATTAGCAGGAAACACGCTCTGCTTGGGTGAAATATATTCGAATATTGAGGATATAACGTATGTCAAGTATTTGCAGTATTTGAACGCAAATACGCTATCACTGTGACGTCTGTCACTGCAGAATGGAGAATAATTAGGCTTCGTTTCGAAGCAGCTGACTTTTTTTTCCCAAAAGTCTAACAGAAAGCCCCCAGGCAAGTCAATAGTATCTAATTCCGCACACCTGGTGCCACCAAAGAAAATGGATCAGAGCCCATGGAGGAGCCCTTTGTAATGCACTTTCCCGGAAAGAGCTGCCCCAAGACAAGGAAAGATTCACCCTTCCTTGTACCATGTTTGTTTATAGATCTGGATATGGCTTTCATCAAAGAACGTCCTTGATATTCAAAAAGGCAGTTTATTCTGGGGGCAAGAAGTCTGGATCCTGGCATAGCCTTTTGATTAACTAGCTCTGTGATCACTATCAAGTCAACTTGCTTTCATACCCCATCTCAAGTACAGAATGAACGAATTGAATTACATAATCCCTGTGCTCTCCCTTCGCTATAAAATATCATGAATCTACCTATGATAAATGTTTGCTATCACACAAAGGGTCGCTGAGGGGTTACAGTAGGAAGGTGGCCTATGACTAACAGGTTGGGCACGGGATCCCAGTTACGGTATTAGCTGTATGAATCTATATACAAGGGACCTCTCCAAACCTTAGCTTCTTCATCTAAGAAATGAATTTGTGGGAGAATTAGGTGTTCACCTGATATACAGTTCCCATTAAAAATCTGAGCCCACACCCCGGAATAATTAAAGCAACCCTACGCAAAATTATGCAATGAGTCAAGATTACCTAGAGCCCCTTCTCCCTGCATTTTTCATTTCTCTTTAAGTTTACACTCTGGCCTTCATGCTGCTTCCTTCTTGCAAACATGATTACCAAGCCTCACCAAAGTTAGGGGGATACAATGTATGAGCAGCATTTTTTTTATTTGAGTGCTGTTGACATACAATGTTACATTAGTCTTGGGTGTACAACATGGTTCAACATCTCTATACCTTATGCTATGTCTGAACAGTATTTATATGCAACGTAGTACAGAAGCTAATTGCACAATATCTAGATTCTGACAGATCTGGGTTCAAATCCCAACTTCATCCTTGACTAGTCACGTCTCCCTGGGAAAGTTAGTTAATATCCCAAATGTCAGTTTCTCCATTTGTAAAAAATGAGGATAATTATATCTACCCGTATACATTTGATGTAAGGACTAATGATGTTGACGTTCATCAATATCATCCCGATAATGACAGTGATGTACATGACACAATATTATGTTAGATACTAACAAGCATCTGATAAAACAATAGTGCTGGTTTTATTTATTCTTTCCTGATAATGGCTCAAGTTCAGCCTGTAAATAAAATACAAACTTTCTATCTTTACACAGGAACTTGAACCACACTTCCCCTCTCCTGCCTAATTGATTTGTAAAAATTCATTGCAGTCTTCACATTCTACCTCTTTCAAATTTGCTTTCTTTTGACCCCTCTGTTTGCTTCCCTTACTCTTCCAGCTTTCTTTTTTTTAATTTTTTTTTTTAAAGATTTTATTTATTTATTTGACAAAGAGAGAGATAGCTAGAGCAGGAACACAAGCAGGGGGAGTGGGAGAGGGAGAGGCAGGCTTCCTGCAGAGCAGGGAGCCCCATGTGGGACTCGATCGCAGGACCCCAGGATCATGACCTGAGCCGAAGGCAGACACTTAACGACTGAGCCACCCAGGCGCCCACTCTTCCAGCTTTCTGGTGAAAGGGGGAGAGGGGCAGCCTCTCCAGTCCATTTATGTAGGATTCCACCCTCAAATTTCTAGAATCACTAATCCTTTCTCATTCCTTCCTCCACCCATCCAATCATGCAACAATCTTTGAAGGAGTACCTCGCATTTGCCAGTCTTGGTTAGGAGCTGGAAATACAAAAACAGCAGAGATTGGGTAACGGGCAGAATTGGCAAAAACGGCATATTTGAGAGACATCAAGGAGGCAATATCAACAGGGCCTGAGGATCAATAGATATGGCAGATCAGGAGGGAAGTTCACTCCCTTTGATTCCTCCCCAGGTTCTTCTTGAAACTTTTGTATGAATATGCTTCTGTCTGCATATTCTCCTGACTAAGCACCCCTATCGGGTAGATTGTGCAATATCAGGAATATTCATGTGATAGGGAGAAATTTAACTTTTGGCAATTCTGAGAAACAAATTTTTCACCTGCTGAAACTGGCAGAAATTGATCTGGGGAAAGACAAGTTTCAAGTACTTGACTCCACTTACTAATTTGGTTTGGGACCTTCAAAGTCTTTAAGAATAACTCATCCTTTTAAGAGCCAGGGCTGTGCTGGTGAAAAGTACAAAACGGAAGGAACACCTGGTGTGCTTTACTCTACGAAGGAAAACAAAGGCTATTCTGGAACCACACAGTTAAGTCAACAAGCAGCCAAACTTACACTGTAAAAAGCTGATGTTTAGGAGGTGATTTGTTTATTGCTTTCTTCTAAGGCAAATCAGGAAGCGGGTTGTTGGGGCCTTGAGACCCCAGAAAGCAGAAGTGAGAAAGTGCACGAGAAATCAATGGCCGCCAGCAACATGGCCGAAATCCAGAACCAAGAAGAAAAACGGTCAGAAGGGGGCCTGTAGGTTGTGCATCGACAGACTCCAGAAGCAAAATATGTGTATCCAATTTTGTTTTCCTTTTCTGCAGTATAATCCATCTCTCCCTCTCCTCCTTGTTGCCCTACGCTCAGTAAAGCCAGTTAAAACCGTCCAGCACAGGGAAGCGGCTCAACAATATGGAAAAGCTTTCTGGAGGCAGAGAAAAAAAAAAAATTGCAAGAGAAGCCCGTACCAGTGACATCCCTTAGAGATGCAGGATGTGCTCCCATTCCCGGAGAACCCCATTAAAGAATGACAGAACACCACATGCCTGCCAACGCTTTGGCTAAATGTAAGGTGGGAAATCTCTCATTTTTCTTCATCACGTCCAGCCAAAAGCTCTTCTTATCAACCCCATTATCTCTGACAGCAATTCTAGCCCCGCTCTTCTTCCTCCGGTCTTGCATGGGGATGAAGAGCCGCTAGTCAGCCTTCTCCCTGTACTTCTTTATAGACATGACAACAAGGATCTTACACAGGCTACATAACATCATGAAATGTGCCCCACGGAACCATTCCTCTAATTCACCCCTTTGAGAATCTCTACCATTCTAGTCTCCCTGTTTGCGTGTGCCATTTTTCAATAAAAGAGCAAACTGGAGACCGTAGGTTTGGAACCAGTAAAAAGGCATACTAAGATAATGCATGGCTTCCCTTTTTGATCACAGTTGGACCCATGGCATGCTCATTCCGAAACCTTCTTAAAACTGTCATCGTTCTGGGTGCCTGGGTGGCTCAGTTAGTTGAGCATTTACTTTGGAGGCCCTTAGTGACCTGACCAGAACAAGAGTAGCTTGCTGGACCAGAACTCTGCTTTCAGTTTTGAAGGTCATTTTCAGTCCTGTGTGGCAGATACCTTGAGCAACAACTCCAACACCTGGATTTTTTTTTTTTTTAGAACAGAACATTGTTTGACAGAATTGAAAATTTAACTGTTTCAGCACAAGGCAGATTCGTAGGACTGACAGAGGTTTCCAACACTGAGCATTAATGAAAGATGACTTTTTTAAAGATTTTTTTATTTTTATTTGAGAGAGAGAGAGTGTGCATGCACACACGAGCAGGGGGGAGCGGAGGCAGGGAGCAGGGAGGCAGGGGGGAGGGAGAAGCAGGCTCCCCGCTGAGCAGGGAGCCCAATGTGGGACTCGATCCCAGGACCCTGAGATCATGACCTGAGCCGAAGGAGATGTTCAACCGACTGAGCCACCCAGGCGCCCCAAGAATTGTAAGATTTCTAAATGAGTGAGAAATAAACCCTAATTGTGTTAAGCCACGGAACCCTTGGTTTTTGTTTTCTGTGGTTTTTTATTGTGTTTTTTTTTAATCAGAACACAGTTTAGTCCATCCTGACTAATAGCCCATTTAGTTGCATTGTTAGTCAATCTTCTGTCATCTTGTGTTGTTCGATGACTGGCACCTAGCACATTGTCTGACGTCTAATGGGCCCTGAGAAAATATGTGTTGAATAAGTAAATAAGTGAGTAAAATACCAGAGGGTACAGACTGACAGTGATTTCCTTTCGGAGAGAGTTAAAAAAAAAAAAGATTGAAGACAACAAAGTATAATTCTTTGTTCACATTCATAGAAGACTCTGTGGAGATTTAGAGTCACCTGCTATAGGACCTGACACCTTCCTCTTCTTCCTGGGGTTAGGGAGGATGAAACACAGGGAGTTATAATTCCCTGAGAGATTCCCTTTCCAGAAGATAGACCAGAAGGGCATCACAACAACTGTATCTTATGCTTGCTTTGCACAATGACGTGTCTAGATTAACAACGCTCAGAGAGATTTCGTGAGTGAGGGGGAAAAAATTATTCACATCCCTTTTCAGCTACAGACACAAATATAAAAGACTACGAATGAAAGAAATCATGTTTTCTTCTTCTTTCCTTTATTAAGATATTAGCTTAATAAAATAGCTCATCGATCATCTTAATAAGATGATAATAAATAATAGAAATAAATACCAATCCTTTTTTTGGCTTGAACATGGTGCGAATTCTAATTGTACCTCGGCATCTTATTTCTGTAAATGGTTACTTGAAAAGCGCCATCTCGGTTTATTTTTACGTTGGGTCATTCTAGTCATTTCTTTTATTTTATTTTATTTTATTTATTTATTTGACAGAAAGAGAGAGACAGCGAGAGAGGGAACACAAGCAGGGGGAGTGGGAGAGGGAGAAGCAGGCTTCCTGCTGAGCAGGGAGCCCGATGCGGGGCTCGATCCCAGGACCCTGAGATCATGACCTGAGCTGAAGGCAGATACTTAACTGACTGAGCCACCCAGGCGCCCCATAGTTGTTTCATTTTTAAAAAGTAGTATTTCTAGTGTGAAGATACAAGGGAGCAGCCTCCACTAGCTCTGGGAGGCCACCCACCAAATCTTCAGGTGGGCAGAGACCTGGCTGCGCACCTACGTCCCAGGGCTCTGTCTGGCCCTCTGGAGAAGCACCAGGAAGTCAGAAGAGCAGCTCCCTAAAGGCAAAATCTGCAAAATTAAGATGGCAAAATGACAGCTCATGTCACAGTCAAGACCCAGAAAATAAAATTAAGAGAATTACTATGAGGAAAACTATGGCAATTACAAGCCACATCAGCCTGAAAGGACATCACATCAAAGGCTGTCTGGCTCATGTTAAATGTCCACAACCTCAGGGGTACCTGGGTGGCTCAGTCGGTTTAGCGGCTGCCTTTGGCTCAGGTCATGATCCTGGAGTCCTGGGATTGAGTCCCGCATCAGGCTTCTTGCTCAGCAGGGGGTCTGCTTCTCCCTCTCCCTCTGCCATTCCCCCTGCTCTTTGCTTGCTCTCTCTCAAATAAATAAATAAAATATTTTTAAAAAATTGTCCACAACCTCAAGAGGGTACAGAATCCATGCATCCTTGACATCTATGAGCAAACAGCATGGGCAGCTCTCCTGCCTCAGCTCCACGAGAAGTAAATATACCATGGAGGCAGCCTATGCATAGAGAACATTTGCAGTGAAAAGTATAAATAGCCTAAGTTATGATATGGCAGCAAGGGAAGATGGGAAGACCATGAGACAGGGAATGAGGAGACTTGGCTTTGAACATGGAGTAGCCACCAGCTCCTCGGTTGACCTTGAACAGTAGACTTCTACTCAACTGGTTCTTGGTTTCCCTGTGTGCACAAGGAGAGCCTTTAAAAGGATCCACTATTTTAAAACTGTGTTCCCACAGCTCCAGACCAAAAGTCCTTGGAGGCCTCCATACTCCCTTTCTCCTTCACCCAGAGCAGCTCCATCTTCACATGTGAAGACCTAGAGCTCAAGGTGAAACTTCCTCTGAACAAAGGATGTTTACATAAGATTGACTTGCTTCCATCCCCTTTGGCCTCACACACCCAGTGGGCGGAACCTGCTCCGTTGGCTGGCTGAGTTGAGTCCGATTCAGTTCAATTGTGCCAGCCCTCCAAAAGAAGCCCCAAAGAGGACACCATACCAGTGAGGTAGTTTGCTTTTTGATTTCAATCTGTACAGGCAAGCAAGCATCTTCCTACCAGCAAGCTGCCTGGGGCAGCAAACTAAGGTGTAAAGATTATCCAAGCAAGCCTACATAACTGAGAGGACCCACCTGTGCTGTGTATCTTCTGTTTGCTTTTTCATGTCCTCTCTCCAACCTTCTCTAGCCCACTCTCTGCTCTAAGAGGCTGACTTGCTGGGTACCAATAGCCCTTGCTCTCCACTTCTCACTGGATGTGGCAGTCCCAGCAGGAGGTGATATTCAGGGAGGAAAGAGACATTGGAATAGGTATCTTCCTTCTTCCTCCTTGTAGGGTAGAACAAAAAGTCACAACTCCTCTCAATGTGGCCTTTTCTAAATGACTCTCTTCTTCTGGTTCCAATGGTAGTTCCTTGACCTTCTTACTTTTTCAATTTTTATTTTATTGTGGCAATGACACTGAACATGAGATCTGTGCTCTTCACAAATTTTTAGTAACAAACTGTACAATACTGTATTGTTAGTTACAGGCACACCATCGTACACCAGATTTCTAGAAATTATTCATCTGTCAAACTGAAACTATGTATCTGTAGATTACTAACTCCCCATTTCCTCCTCCCCCAACCCCGGCAAACACCACTACACTCTCTGGTACTATGAGTTTGACTATTTTAAATACTTTATTTATTTGAGAGAGGTCTAGCAAGCACGCGTGTGCGCGCACATGCATGTGTGGGTGGGAGGGGCACAAGACAAGGAAGAGAATCCCAAGCAGACTCCCCACTGAACACAGAGCCCAATGCAGAGCTTGATCTCACGACCCTGAGATCATGACCTGAGCTGAAATCAAGAATCAGATGTTTAACCTACTGAGCCACCCAGGCACTCGAGTTTGATTATTTTAGATATCTCATATATTTGCCCTTCTGTGACTGCCTTATTTCACTTAGTATAACATGCTCATCCATGTTGTTGCATATTATAGAATTTCCTTCTTTTTTAAGGTTGAATTATATATATATATTTTTTATCCATTCATCTGTTTATGAATATTTCGATTGTTTCCACCTCTTGGCTATTATGAATAACACTGCAATGAACACAAGCTTGCTAATATCCCTTTGGGATTTTTATTTCAATACTCATGGATCAATACCCTGGATCATATAATAGTTCTATTTTTAATGTTTTGAAGAAACCTCCATACTGTTTTCCATAGCAGCTGTACCACTTTGCATTCCCACCAACAGTGTACAAGGTTCCAATTTCTGCAGGTCCTTACTGACATGTGTTGTTTCTTGTGTTGATTTTAGCCATTCTGACAGGTGTGAGGTGATCCCATTGTGGTTTTGATTTGCATTTTCCTGATGGTTAGAGACAATGAGCATTTTTTCCTATACCTTCTGGCCATTTGTATATTTTCTTTGGAGAAATGTCTATTCAAGTCTTTAGCACATTTTTAAATCAGGTTATTAGGGGTGTTTTACTATTGAGTTGTAAGTGTTCCTTGTGTACTTTGAAATTAACCCTTTATCAGATATGTGGTTTGCAAATATTTTCTCCCATTCAGTAGGTTGTCTTCATTTTGTTAATGATTTCCTCTGTTGCGTAGAAGCTTTTTAGTTTAACATAGTCCCACTTGCTTATTTTTGCTTTTGTTCCCTTTGCTTCTGGTATCATTCCAAAAAATCAGTGCCTTGACTGATGTCAAGGAGTTCAGCCCTATGTTTCTTCTAGAAGTTTTAGGCTCAGGTCTTAAATTTAAATCCTTAATCTATTTTCAGTTGATTTTGGTGTAGGGGGAGTCCAGATTCATTCTATTGTATGTAGCTGTCCAGTTTTCCCAACACCATTTATTGAAGAGACTATTTTTTCCTCATTTATTAAAGAGACTACATGTTGTGGACTTTTCATATATGGCCTTTATAATTTGGAGGTAATCTCCTTCTATTTCCAGCATTGTTGGGTTTGAGTTTTTATCATGAAAAGGTGTTGCATTTTTTCACATGCTTTTTCTTCATCTATTGAGATGGTCATGTGGATTTTTATCCTTCATTCTATTCATGTGATATATCATGTTTACTGATTTACATTTATGATTTCCTTGAATCCCAGGAATAAATCCCACTTGGTCATGGTGAATGATCCTTTTAATATACTGTTGAATTTGGTTTGCTAGTATTTTGTTGAGGACAGCTAGTATTTTTATTAACTACTATTTTGGATTTGTGTTCATCAGAAATAGTGACCTGCACTTTTCTCTGTGTAATGTTGTCTGGCTTTGGTATCAGATAATGCTGGCCTCATAAAATGAGTCTAGGGTGTTCCCTCCTTTTCGATTTTCTGGAAGAGTCAGAGAAGGATTGCTGTTAATACATCTAAAAATATTTGATAGAATTCACAAGTGAAGCCATCTGGCCTTGGGCTTTTCTTTTCTGGAAGGTTTGGGATCACTGAATCCATCTCCTTACTTATTATGGGTCTGTTCAGACTTTATTTATGATTCAGTCTTAGACGGTTGATGTTTCTAGCAATTTACACATTTCTTAGAGGGTGTCCAGTTTGTCGGGGTATAACTGTTCACTGGAGTGTCTCAGGATCCTTTTTAATTTCTGTGTTATCAGGTGCAATGTCTCCTCTTTCCTTTCTGAATTATTTAGCCTTCTTATTCTTTTTCTTAGTCTAGCTAAAGTTTTGTTAATTTGCTTACCAAAAAAAAAAAAAAACCCTCCCCGTTCTGTTGACTTTTTCTACTGTCTCCTATTCTCTATTTCATTTATTTCTGCTCTAAATTTTATGATCTCCTTCTACTAACCCTGGGTTTAGTTTGCTCTCTGTGTTCCTTGAGGTATAAGTTGTGTACCTGAGATCTTTTTTTTTTAATTGAGACATCGTTGCCATATGACATGACATTACTTTCAGGTGTACAACATATCGATTCAACAACTCTATACATTACTCAGTGCACACCACAAGTGTAGCCACCATCTGTCACCATACCATGTTATTACTATATTATTGACTATATTCCCTAGGCTATACTTTTCATCCAGGTGACTTACGTATTTTATAACTGGAAGTGTGTACCTCCTGATCCCCTCCCCCATCTCACCCATCCCCCCCACTCCACCCCCCTCTGGCAGCCACCACTTTGTTCTCTGCATTTATGAGTCTATTTCTGTTTAGTCTGTATGTTTGCTTTTAGATTCCACATGTTTATTGATTCCTGTTTTAATTTTTTTTTTACATCTTTTCTGATTTCCCATGGTAGGTTTTTTCAAATTTCTTGGGTAGAATGCATATTTTATTTCCATTCTTCATTGTTTAGGAAGACTGTACAGCTACAAATTCTCCTTTGAACTCATTAGTGGTCTTCGCTATGAGTTTCTGTAGGTAATATGACAATTACAACTATATTCTTAATGTTGTAATAACACTTTGAATTTTCTCTTCTCATTCAGTAGGTCTCCTGGATTTTGAAATTTTCAACTGGTTGGGAGGGGTTTTTGTTTGTTCCTATTTTTGTCATTAACTCCTACTTTTATTGCATTGTGATCTGAGAGTTTCTACGTTTTAAAAAATTTATCAAGGTTTTCTTTGTGACCTAACAGAACCAGCAAGGGTAGACCAGGAGGCTGGAGATCCAGAGAGGACCAGCAGTTTGAGTCTGAGCCCCCCTCAGGGGAGGCCAGTCCTTCCTCTGTTAAGGCCTTCAACTGACTAGATTAGGTCCACCCCCATTAGGAGGGTAATCTGCTTTACTCACAGCCCACTCATCTAAACGTTAATCTCATCTAAATACAGCTTCACAGAAACATCTAGAATAATGTTGAACCAAATATCTGGGTACCGTGTTCTATCCAAGTGGAGATACAAAATTAACCATCACATCCATACTTCAGAACAATCTAAAGAAGATAATATTCTTCTAGGCCTGTGGTTTTCAAACTTTACCACATGTAAGATCTATCTAGGAAATGTGTTCAATGCATATTCCCAGGCCTAGAAGATGCATAAGCCCCTGTTAGTGTCAGCTACCATCAAGTTATTATGTTTTAGTGCTGAGGTGGAGCCCAGGAATCAGAATTTTATTTCCTCAGACATTTCTGACTCAGATGATTTGATGACAGATTTGTGAAAAACAGCTCCAAGATCTCCTCCTAAGTGTCTTCAAAGGGGCTTGAGAATATTCCTGGGGATAGAGGAAAGCCCAGGAGAAAACTCTATTTCCTCAACATTTTCATACACATGAAGTGAGGTTAAAACAAATACTGAGTTTAGGGGCACCTGGCTGGCTGTTGGTAGAGCATGTGACTCTTGATCTCAGGGTCTTTAGTTCAAGGCTCACATTGGGCATGGAGCCTACTTAATTTAAGAAATCAATTTTTTTTTTTTTTTAGTTTTATTTTTACTTAAGTAATCTCTACACCCCATGTGGGGCTAAACTCACAACCCCAAGATCAAGAGTCACACACTCTTCTGACGTGCCCCAAGCCCACTTAATTTAAAAAACAAAAACAAAGATAAATTTTGAGCTTAGACTTAAAAAGTCAACAAGTCAGGAAGGACAATATGCAATCAGGCAGGAAGTAGAGAAAAGTAGTTTTACACCATCTTATCTCAAGATAGAAAGGACTTAAAAGTCATTCATATACATAGGGGTGTCTCCAGATTCTTCTTGTAGAATCCCATTGGAAAAAATACATCCTTCCCATCTGCTGCTCCACCTTGAGAGGCTCAGTCCAAAACTAATGGCTCTGGAGAATTGAAGGCTGTGCTATGTCCCACAGATCTTCCTATGGGACCAAAGTATCTGATGCTCTGGGGGAGCATGGAAGCTACAGCTCCCCATGGTCAGCTCCAGAAATTGGCTGAAGACAGCTCCTTACCCCAGGCCACACCTCCTTCTGGGAGAAGCATGAATCCAGTGACTGGTCAGCACAGGAACACATAGGGGATGTCCTTTGCCATGTGGAATAACACCCTGTTGGTTTCAGAACTTCCTGTGAGGTTAGCCGAGAATATTCTTAAGATTGCTTTGCAGCCCAACTTCCTCTGACCACTCCCGCTTCCTTCCCTTTTTCTCTCTTCCCCTAGTGTGCAGTATTCCCTAAGAAATCTTCCACACACCAATATCCATCTTGGGGTCTGCTGGGAGATGGACATGGGTGGGGAACCCAATCCGTAATGACAGGAAAAGGCTTGCAGGATGGCAGTCCTTTCTGCCCCAAACAGGATCCTCTTCCTCCACCTCTAGAGTTAATCAGCTACTTCCACTGAATCAGAATATTCCTTCCTGCAGTTGCAAATGAAGTTGTCTCACTGGAGACACTGAAGGCAGGAGCTGACAGAACACCATCTGATTTGCATCAAGGACCAGAAGCTGCATTCAGGGAGACCCACTCTGCTTGCTTCCCAAAGCACAAGTCAAGTCATAGGGTGCAACAGTTGCCCTGAGGTGCATGTGTACTGATCGAGATGATGCGGACAGTAGACCCTGCATTGGAGGATGCATGTCTTCGCACACTGGGAAACCAACCTCTACTCTAATAACTAAAATGGAAGTCCTTAAGCTAGCTGTTGATATGATCTTATTATTTCACATTTAGATAGCTCCAGAGAGCAAAGGCCTTTAACACATCTGCGAAAATGGAAATAATCCTCCTTTACTGCCAGTGACATTCGCAGAGCCATTAAAAATTCAGTTGTCAAATGAATAAAGGCGTGCTGACGTCCTAGTTCAGAAGAAGCAGGGCAGGAGGTACTATTTAAATCTCTTTGCTGGAAATCTGTCTTATCAGCTTTCAATGACATTGGATTGATGTGTTTATCTGGAAATCAGAAGTGATTTCTGTCAATCCTTTGTTACAGTCACATTTCAATTAAAAGCCTGAAGGAGCCCTCTTATCAGGCCCCAGCATTTGGTCTGAGTCATCACCAAATACACTTTCCCTGGAAACAGGATTTGTATTTTCCCTTTCATTGACTACAGAAGTTATTCCAGCTTAAGTGTGGTTTTGCTCACCAACTTTTCAAAATGAGAGATAAGGTTTTTATAGTTAGCAGGATACCTGGCCTTCCTCCACCAACATAAACTCAACAGCTCATGATTAGATTTTCCATACACACCAGAAAAATTGAGATTCACTTAATAGTGATTTGTTGAATAAATTAGTTTCTATTAGGGGTGCCTGGGTGGCTCAGTCGGTTGAGCGTCAGACTCTTGATTTTGGCTCAGGTCATGAATTCAGGGTTGTGAGATGGAGCCCCACACTGCGCTCTGCGCTCCGCATGGAGTCTGCTGGAGAGTCTCTCTCTCCCTCTCCCTCTGCCCCTCCCTCAGCTCGTGCATGCTCTCTCTCGTTCTCTCAATAAATAAAAATCTTTAAAAATAACAATAATAAATACATGTTTTTATTAAATTAGAGTATTTAAATGCTGGCCCATAGTAAAGCCCATCAATCCAATAAATAAAAATTATTATTAATGAGATTATTTATTCTCTCACAGAAAATGTACCTAATATTTGTAATGTCCATTACCAAATAATAATCAAAATATTTTCTATAGTTCCAAGGAAAGCTACTGTTAATGGCACTTTGAGGGGGGGGTGCAGTTTCTAAACCTCACAACTTCTAAAATCTTGGTTAAGCTTCTAAATATTCAGGGGCGCCTGGGTGGCTCAGTCATTAAGCGTCTGCCTTCGGCTCAGGTCATGATCCCAGGGTCCTGGGATCGAGCCCCGCATGGGGCTCCCTGCTCTGCAGCAAGCCTGCCTCTCCCTCTCCCACTCCCCCTGCTTGTGTTCCCTCTCTCACTGTGTCTCTGTCTGTCAAATAAATAAATAAAATCTTTGAGAAAAAAAAACTTCTAAATATTCAATACTAAAGAAGATATTCTATATATCTATATTCATATATAAACATATGTACATATTCACATGTAAGTAAAGTCCTTTTCTTTTAAACATACCCACTTTATCCAATGTATTTAAATCAGGAGTAGGGATGCCAAGAATTTTATTTCCCTGTAAGATTTTGATTAATCTTAGAATTCATAAAATTTAGAGTCTCAAGGCATGGAAACCTCTTGGTGAGCTTACTGGCCAACTTTAGCTTAACAACAAGAATGTGGAGACTCAGCAAGATCATATTTGAGATACAGTCAAAGAAGATCAGCTTTAAAGCTTCAAGTACCAACCTGGGTTCAAGTCCTTCATTTACCACTTAGTTTGAACAAGTTACTAAAACTCCTTGACCTCAGTTTCCTCATCTATAAAATGGGACTCATAAAAGTTCACTTAGGGGGTGCCTGGGTGGCTCAGTCAGTTAAGTATCTGACTCTTGGTTTCCACTCAGGTCATGATCTCAGATTCCTGAGATCAAGCCCTACGTTGGGCTCCATGCTCAGTGGGGAGTCGGCTAGAGATTCTCTCTCTCTCTCTCTCTCCCTCTCCCTCTGCTCCTCCCCTGGCTTGCTCTCTCTCTCTCTCTCTAAAATAAATAAAATCATTTTTTTAAGTTAACTTAGAAAGCATTTTAAGATGAGTGTGAACATTACACATCAATTAATTATGGTACCAATTATTATTACATATGCCTAATAACTTAGTAGGTGCTGCAAAATGTAAATGCAAAGTGAGGTTAACTTAATTTTTTTTGAGGGATAATTGACACTCAATGACATTAGTTTCACATGTACAACACAGTGATTCAACAGTCTACAGGTAATGTTGTGCTCACCGCACGTGTAGCTCCCATCTGTCACCATACAACGCTATTACAACCCTCCTGACTATATTCCACAGTTAAGGTATATTTAAAGGGTCCAAAGTTGAGAAAATACTGGATAAACTGTGAAATGGGGTGGTGACCCTGGACTAGGGCAGTAACTTTGAGACAGGGAGGAGAAATGTTTTTTCAGTTGATACAAAAAGCTCAAGAGATCAGGCCTAAAACCCATAGAGTCTCTGATTAAAACAAGTGCAGACTGACTTCCACCCCTGTGTCCACATATATTCCCCAACCTCCTAGGGACCCACATGAGCTCATTTTCCCTCCAGCACTATGCATCATGTTTCTCATTAACCGTGTTTCTCATGAGCCACAATTTTACCAGGATTAAAATCTTAGAAAGAGGCTGGGTAACCTGCAGTATGATATATACAGGCCCTGAACCTAATCATTTTTCAGCCTATTGATCCGATTTCCATCAGGTACTTTATCACCGATCCTAGTGGAAATTTTGCAGAGCCATTAAAATCATAGAAGAACTATGGGGCGCCTGGGTGGCTCAGTCATTAAGCGTCTGCCTTCGGCTCAGGTCATGATCCCAGGGTCCTGGGATCGAGCCCCGCATCAGGCTCCGTGCTCCGCGGGAAGCCTGCTTCTCCCTCTCTCACTCTCCCTGCTTGTGTTCCCTCTCTCGCTGTGTCTCTCTCTGTCAAATAAATAAAGAAAATCTTTAAAAAAAAAAAATCATAGAAAAACTGAATGTACTTTTCAATTATTTGCAAAAGTGCTAATAAATGAATCTATACATTGTGTGAAGTCAGAAGACTATAACACTCCAAAATAAAGGATTTTTTTTAAACAAGGACTCTTTTATCTGTAAAAGATGCTTTTTATTTTTTATTCATTTGAGAGAGACTGAGAGAGCACAAGCAGGGGGAGAGGCAGAGGGAGAAGGAGAAGCAGACTCCCCAACAAGCTGGGAGCCCGACGTGGGGCTCGATCCCAGGACCCAGAGATCATGACCCAAGCCAAAGGTAGATGCTCAACCATCTGAGCCACAGGCACCTCTAAAAGATGCTTTCTAAATACTACCATCAACTAAACATTTAGAACATACTCTGGGCCCAATATTCTAGCAAATACAGATCACAGAAGGATAAGCACTTACAGGATGTTTACAACCCAACTGGAAATTTGACTAACACACATAAAACCATTATTGAACTAGTAAACTCATTAGGATGTCCGTGTGAGCTGAGGAGATCAGACAATAATGATACCCCTTTCCATGGCTCTTTTATAGGTACAATTTCAGCTGCCGTACAGAGAGATCCAGTGAGCAGAGCATTACTATTCCCACTTGACAGGCGATAAACTGAAACTCAAAAGCACTTAAGGCTGTGACTCCAGTCTTAACGACACCCAGCTCTATAGGGACCCCATAATGCAAACACGGAGCTTTCCTACCCAGCATCCATTTCCCCCTTTTTCTCTCTAAAGCCAGGATTTTGTGCACAGATGGGTCTTCTGGGAAGTTGGTCCCGGTTCCATGTCCAGGGGACACCTGGCGGGTTTGTGATGATGCATTTCCCTTGCAGGCAATTGGATTAGGAGCAGACTCTCCAGCCAATTCTGTCCAGTTCTGTTGTGATGCCTGCCAAGGGCCTCCTGAAAAACAGTATGTGAGTCCTGAGAAAGAATTGAGAGATACATAGTCTCTCTCTTCCCCCAGTCACTGCTGTATGTGAATGTTAGGTGTGGGAACGGCACGGCCGCCTAGCTGCTGGTCTGCCGATGAAGCTGACACAAAGGTAGAAGAATGGAGGGATGGCAGGACCTACGTTCTCGATGGCGTCCCAGCACCTCCAAAGCCCTTCTCGCTCTTGAAAGACCCATTAGGTGACATGAGCAATTAATTACCTTATTGGTACACCAACTGAGAGCATTCTGGGGTGTTCTGATTTTTACTTAACTCGCCACAAAAAGCATCCTAAAAATGCCTTTGAATCAGGATTCAAATGCAGGCCCTTCAGAGGGCCTTCCACCTGTTTTCCCACTGTGCCATGTTCTTCCTCCTCCTCCTTGGGGAAAACAGGACTCTCACTGGTGGGTCGGGACTGAGAATTTCCTGGGGAGCAGCAGTTGTCTGGGAATGAGTTGGGAACATGAAGCCACACCCACAATGCTCTGCTCCTATGACCAGCTGAGCATTTCCTTTATCCTGATTTTAGTATTCTGAGTGACGGGCAATATTATGTGCTCCAAAATTCTGTTTGTTACCATCGCCAGAATATTACAGTCTTTCTTACTCCTCCCCCTCCTCCTCTACCTTCTCTTTCATGATCCGGCTGGACAGATTGTGTTCCTGTTCTGCAGAACTAAGGTCCTGGGTTAGTTCGTTCATCCACCAGTCACTGATCCCACAGTATTTCTTAAAACCCAGAGCTCCCATTCAGCACTATGATGACTACTATAGAGAACACGGCCTGTACCTTCGGGGAGACCATACTGTGCTCAAGACACAAAATAGAGATGAGAATAAAAATAACTATTATTTATTGGTTCATATCAAGTGCCTGATATAATACCAGATGTTTTACTGACACTTCTCCCCTATACACTTGGGTAAGTAGAAAGTATTAGAAGAATATATATAAGCATTTAACAAAATGGCTCTTCATACTGATATTTAGCAAAAAAAAAAGAAAAAGAAAAGAAAATCAACATCTATTCCCAAAAATACATATTGCATAAGGGCACTGAGATAATGAGCAATTCACTACTTCCTTTGTCCAAATCTTCTGTAATGTTTTAAAATTGTTTTTAAAACTAAAAAATGCATGAGTCTGATTCAATGTATGAGTAAATTTTTCTGAGTCTATCTCATTTGAAAAATGAAGAGGACTCTTAGCTACGTACGGGGTCTATGTGAGGACAATTTTAAATGATAAACTACACACAGAGAGCTTATCTAAGAATAGTGAATTCTTTTTTTTTTTTTAAGATTTTATTTATTTATTCATGAGAGATAGAGAGAGAGAGGCAGAGGCAGAGGGAGAAGCAGGCTCCCCGCGGAGCAGGGAGCCCGATGCGGGACTCGATCCCAGGACCCTGGGATCATGACCTGAGCTGAAGGCAGACGCTTAACCAACTGAGCCACCCAGGCGTCCCTAAGAATAGTGAATTCTTAATCAACATTAATTCCCTTTCCTCTCTGGCAAAAGAGTGCATTTCATTATTCTGCCTAGCAAAATGCCAGGACTAAATTTGGATAACCCAATCTCATTGATTCCTAATGGAAAGCATTAGCATAGATGAAAGGAAAATCCAACTTTTTTTTTTTTTAATCCACTGCAATAGTTTAAAGCCACGAAGCACATCAGAGGGAAATAGTCTATGACACAAAGAGGTTTTTTTGATCATAAACGATCGTTCCATTTTTTAAATTGCCTCTCAAGTCAGAAGGTAATTTCTCTTACCCAAGCAAAGCTGCTAGAACATCAACACCAACAATAATATATACAAACGCCGAAAAACCATAGGATCATCTCAACAGGCGCAGAAAAAGGATCTGACAGAATTCAATACCCACAAGAGGTAAAAATCTTTCAGCAAAGCAGAATAGAAGGGAACTACCGGAATCTGATAATGACTACCTTAAAAAAAACTTCAGCTAATATCGTACTTAATGGTGAAAGACTGAATTCTCTTCCCCTAAGAGCAGGAAGAAGAAGATGCCTGCTCGGAACACTTCTACTTAACATTGTATTCGAATTTCTAATCACTGGGGAGCTCAGTCGGTTAAGTGTCGGACTCTTAGTTTCAGCTCAGGTCATGATCTCATGGGATCCAGCCCCACATCGGGCTCAACAGGGAGTCAGCTTGAAGATTCTCTCCCTCTCCCCCTGTCCCTCCCCCCATGTTCTTGAGCATATGCGTGCACACACAGGCTCTCTAATAAATAAATAAATCTTAAAAAAAAATTTCTAGTCACCGTAATAAAGCATGAAAAAAAAGACAGATTGGAAAGAAAGAGGTGAAGAGGTGAAACGATCTTTATTCCCAGACAGCATGTCTACATGTAAAATCCTAACACGTCAACAAAAAAACTTTTTAGACCTATTATACAAGTTAGTAAGGTCACTGGATGCTAGGTGAATACATGAAGAGCAATTTATATAGGCTAGCAAAATCTGAATTAAAACAGGAATTTTAAAAATACTATTACCAATATAATCAGCATCAAAAAACAAGAAATATTTGGGGGCAAATTTAACAAACTATGTGTAAGAGCTACACCCTGAAAACCAAAAAACCTTGCTTTTTTCCCAGTAAGAAATTTTAAAAGACCTAAACAAATGGAGAGTTCTGTTCATGAATGTTAATAGTCAGTGTTATCAATTCTCCACAAATCAATCTGAAGATTCAACACCCCAATCAAAGTGCCAGGAGGCTGTTTTCGTAGCTACTGACAAGTTGATTCTAATAGGTCTGTGAAAATATCAAGAACTTAGAATAGCCAGGATCATTTAAAAAAAAAAAGTTGGAGAACTGACACAGTAACTGAGTTACAAAAAAGCTCCATTAGTCAAGACAGTTTGGCAGCAGGGAGAGATCTGACACAGAGATCAACAGAACAGAGCTCAGAAATAGACCTGCATATTTACAAGCAACTGATTTTGACCAAGATGTAAAGGTAATTCCATGGATAAAGTCTGCTGTAACAACTGGATCTGCCAAAAAAATAAAAAATAAAAATATAGAGCATTGATCCTTACCTCACCCTCATTGCTCGGCTTCCAAAACAAACCCGTTGTGACTTGAGGAAACAACTCCAATCACTGGAGCCTGATTCTCAAGTTGTTTAAACAGAAAGACCTTTCTCTTGCTCTTCTTTTTTAAGTTTTTAAAGTATGCCTCACTTGCTTGACATTTAACGTCCTCACATACCTTCTCTCCTGTTGCTTTGTTTTTTTCAAAAATGCAAATTAAAAAAACCCAGGCAATATGTTTGAGTAACCAGGTATTTTCACAAATTACCATAATGCTGAAGGGCATGTCTCCTCCTCGGGCTTTGTTTTTCACCCACATAGGGAAATGGTGAAGCAGACCCCCAAATGTCCTCTCTTAAACTAACTCACAGACTGGCCCACCTGGTCATCAGGAGTTAAATTCGTCCCTGCTCTTTCTTTGGTGGGCTCTTTGGTGGGCACTTTCCTGACAATCAGAATCAGCTGAAGTGCTTTTATTTTTTTTTTTAAGATTTTATTTTTGAGGGGCGCCTGGGTGGCTCAGTTGGTTAAGCAACTGCCTTCGGCTCAGGTCATGATCCTGGAGTCCCAGGATCGAGTCCCGCATCGGGCTCCCTGCTCAGCAGGGAGTCTGCTGCTCCCGCTCCCCCCTCTTGTGCTCTGTCTCTAAAATAAATAAATAAAATAAAAAAAAAAAAAAAGATTTTATTTTTGAGTAATGTCTACACCCAACGTGCGGCTCGAACCCACAACCCGGAGATCAAGAGTCGCATGCTCTATTGACTGAGCCAGCCAGGCGCCCCCAGCTGTGGTGCTTTTAAAAAAAAGCCCATCTGATCTCTGCCCAGAGTTACCGAATCAGAATCTCTGGGGATGGCTTCAAGAATCTCCATTTATGACGAGTTTTTCAGAGAGTTGCTCTTACTCAGTAAGGTTTGAAAATCACCAGAAGGTTGGATATATAAAGACTGTGATTACGTGAAATGATCTGATTTTAAATATTTTTCTAACAAACGTAAAACCATAATAACAGAAAGCAGACTATAGAGTGAGTACTCTATTGGTGGGACTCGGCGAGGGGACTAGGCTCTCCAGTTTGGACCACCTGGAGGGCTTGTTCAAACATAGACTGCTGAATCCCATGCCCAGAGTTTCTGATTTAATAGGTCTGGGGTTAAGTCAGGTCATTTGTATTTCTAACGAGTTCCAGGTGGTGCTGAAGCTGTGGGTCTGGGGGACCACACTTTGAGAACCACTGAGATGCTTTAAGATACTAAGAGTGAGAGTGACATAGGGGCGCCTGGGGGGCTCAGTCGCTTCTCCCTCTCCCACTCACCCCTGTTTGTGTTCCCTCTCTTGCTGTCTCTCTCTGTGTGTCAAATAAATAAATAAAATCTTTGAAAAAAAAAAGAGTGAGAGTGGCATAATCAAATTTACATTTAAAAACCCCTCTGGTGTGGTAATTTTCAACTTTGGCCGCACATTATAATCATCTAGGACAGGAGACCCAAGAGCTCTTAAACAGAAGCTCTTAGGGGTGAGGGGGCAAGTCTTAAGCATCAGTATTTTTTTTTTTTTTAAGCATCAGTATTTTTTAAAGCTTGCAGGTGATTTCAGTAAGTATCCAAGTATACCAATCGTGCTTTGGTGATCTATAGCAAAGGTGTTGGAGACAAGTGAGACTGGGAAGCCACCTGAGACAGTGCTTTATAAACCTAGTTACCGGGAGGGGAGGGGGACAACCCTGGGTGGTTCCATCGGTTAAGTGACCGATTCTTGGTTTCGGGGCGGGTCATGATCTCATGGGTCATGGGTTCCAGCCGTGTTGGGACTCCACGCTCCCAAGGGAGTCTGCTTGAGCGTCTCTCTCTCTCTCCTTCTGCCCCTCCCCTCCACCTGCTCACACATGCACGTGCTCTCGCTCACTCGCTCACTCTCTCAAATAAATACATCTTTTTAAAAAATAAAAATAAAGGTGCCTGGGTGGCTCAGTCGTTAAGCGTCCGCCTTCGGCTCAGGTCATGATCTCAGGGTCCTGGGATCAAGCCCCACGTCGGGCTCCCTGCTCAGCGGGGAGTCTGCTTCTCCCACTCCCCCTACTTGTGTTCCCTCTCTAGCTGTGTCTCTCTCTGTCAAATAAATAAATAAAATATTTAAAAAAATAAAATAAAATAAATAAAAATAAACCGAGCAGCCCAGAACTTAAGGATAGGCAAGTGGGCAGGACTCCAGGCCCCATTCCCTGATGACAATAAAACAACTATGCTTTCATCTTTTCAACTGTTCATTTAAAGGGAAAAAAGCAAAAGGTTCTGTGGCTCTAAAATAAAATACACAGGTTCGGGCAATCACTGAGTTAGGAGTGCACATAAATCAGCTTGGCTCCAATCTTGTCGGGAGTCACTGAGAGTGGCGCAGGGTGGCCGGGATGTTATGTCGCCCGAAAGGTCAAGCAGCAAATGGTAGCTGCCAAGTGAGAAACGTCATGTGGAATGAGGAGCTTGGGCAGGCTACCCTCAGGGTGCTATACTTTATTAGGATTCTCTAGGGAGGAGCATCAGCGCTAATGGAACCGGAGTCTGATGTTGGAAGGGAGGAGTTGGAGATTTCATGTCTACAACTGGGGTCATTCATCCAGGAATCACGTGGAGATGTTGTTATGGGGGGTGTTTTCAGGGTACACTCCATGGAAAGCAGAAATTCCTCGGGAGCCAGGAATATGACCATTTTTCCTTCTCATGAGACAAGTGAAGATAAATTCTGTGAGCATTGTTCATCATTCCCAAGGAACAGATGCCAAAAAGTCACACAGAACTTGTTATGAATGGTAATTATGTATTTACCTTGAAGAAAACATATAACAAATATGGATATTAAGGATTTTGGTGGCATGCCCTCGAGGCGTGCCCTTTCCAACTGGAAAACACAGACTTCCAGAGGGCCATTAAGTATTCCCAAGGGATCATAAGCATGGTTGGTTTTGAGGGAATCAATTCCAGGCTCCACTCTTATCTCTTCCTTCGTAAGTGGATCAGCTGACCACCGTATATACAAATATCGGATTATTATGTTGTACACCTGAAACAAATAAAATGTTCTATGTTAATGAGATCGCAATGAAAAAATGGAGCAGCTGAGAATGTCTCTGGAGTGGAGACATCTTGCTGATTCTCCCCACTTCCTAGTCACCCTTTGCCCTTTACAATAGGAAAGAGTACCTCTCTCCCCCAGCCCTACCAGGGTGCATCACTTCAGGGTTTCAAAAGTTCCAGGAGGCCCAAGGATCTGACCTCTTCCACACCCCACAATTATGTCTCCTCCCTGAGAGGGAGTCCCTGGAGTTCAAAGCCAGGAGCACACCAGTAGAGAAGTGACAAAAATGTTCATAAATGAATAATATCTGTGTTTTCCAACCTTTTCTGAGGATATATTCAACAAGGTCCCTAAGAGTCAAGAATCGTGGGTACAATTAATAATCATTGGTAAGTCTTGATAAAACTTTTTTGACATACATACCAGAAATGGGGAAGGAGGGTGGTTCTGATGAGTTGGTAACAAATCCCCTTGGAAATCGGATGGTTTTCCATTCCTTAATTTCAACAAAACTGAAGGAGCACCGAATCAAGTTATTGGCTGATATATTATTAAAATCATTTTTGATGATATGTAACTGTGTGATTTGGATGCATAATTTGGAAGGAGTTCAAAAATTCATTGCCACTTGCATAATGTGACTCCTTCCACTTCCATATACTTTATTTATATGGGGATATGGCTTTTGGTACTCATATCTAGAAAACAAAAATATAAATAAAAGTGATGTTCAGCCCTAAAGAGGTACTCTTTCCTATTGATACGTGTCCTCAAAAATTTTACCATTTGTGTCTAAAAGTCACTCATCAAAATTTTTATTTATTTTATTTTGATTAATTGTGCAGGACTAATTGGTTGTTATGGTAATCCAATCCAGAAGAAACTTTTTTTCCCCCAGAAATCATCTACAAAGAATATCACAGTAAAGTCAAGTTTGGGAAGAACAATTTAAATTCCAATTTATATAAATATTTTTCTTGCACAGACATGTGGTAGAACGATCAATAATAGGATTCCAAGCCTGAAATATATTATCTTGGTATAAAATTCTCTGCAGGAAGTGGAATGGAAACATGAGTCCAGGATAAATGGAATGATGTAAAATTTCTGTTAAAGGAAACTTCTTACATATCTTGTAAATTGATAAGAGAATCAAATCGCCAAGGCTAGAAACATTTGCGAGCAATGGAACAATCACAGTGCACCAGAAATTAAAAATCATTTCAAATATTTAAACTGATATTGGAAAAAAAGAGTTATCAACATAAAAACGGTAGGGTGCAGTTACATAATTTTTCAAAATTCTTTTAGTGGCTATGTGAGGAAAAAAATGAAACTGTCATTCTAGTGAATTTTTCTCCCCACTATTCTATTTAGAAAAGAGGTGAATTCATTGGCTGGTCAAACAAGATTGTCTTCTTTTTTTTTTTTTAAGATTTTATTTATTTATTTATTTTTAGAGAGAGAGAGTAGGGGGAAGGGCAGAGGGAGAGAATCTCAAGGAGACTCCACACGGAGCATGGAGCCCAACATAGGGCTCCATCTCCTGACCCTGAGATCATGAGCTGAGCCGAAATCAAGAGTCAGATGCCCAACTGACTGAGCCACCCAGGCGCCCCCAAACAAGACTGTCTTGGATGGCATTTGTCTAATGGATTTAAGCCCAAGAGGAGGGGAATAGATTTCAATTTTAAACTACCACCCTGCCTTCTGATGCCCAGGAAGGATGTCTTGTTGTAAAGACATGAGGAACCATGATCAGAAATCCCACGTAGAGGCTCAGCTGGAGGCCAAGAGCATTGAAACTTTCCACTTCAGAGGCTGGAAGCAAGGAGGTAGTATTTAAGGATTGTTTAGATACTGCACTTACTGAGAAATAAACAGGGCTCATTCTCAAAGAGATTTAAAAACCTGGAGCAGTCTGACACAGAGAAAGGGAGCCCCCCCAAATTTGGGCAGTATGTAGATTTAGAAAGGCATTTTGGTTTGAAGGTGGGGGCCATTTTGAAGTCTCCTACTGAAGGACAGAGCCTCTGCAGATGATCCGAAGGACAAGCTTACCTCTTCCAAATGGCAGAGTCATTTTGGAATTCTTGGGAATCTTGAGTTTCACCCATCTATAAAACCTGTGGCTCATAGAGGTTAAAGGTCTTGCCCAAGGTCACGTGGTATTTTAGTGACAGATATAAGAACAGAGTCCATGTCCTCTCTTCTCAGCCTTTTGCTATTTCTACAGTATGACCAGAAAAGTGAAGCCAAAAACTGTGTCTCTAGTCCTAATTTCCCACATCATGTAATATTTTACACATAAGGAAATGTTGTTAAGATCCCCTTAAATGCAGCTAGCATAGCTTATAAAGCTTAAGGAGCAAGATGCCAGGTCCCTGAGTGCATGATGCATTCCCTCACTGGATGTGAGGAAGAAAATCACTTTTAAAACAATAATGAAGGGGTGCTTGGGTGGCTCAGTCAGTTAAGTGTCTGGCTTCTGCTCTTCTGCTGGTGTCTTGATCCCAGAGTCCTGGGATCGAGTCCCGCATCAGGCTCCCTATTCAGCACGGAGTCTGCTTCTCCTTCTCCCTCTGCCCCTCCCCCTGCTTGTGCTCTCTCTCTCTCTCTCTCAAATAAATAAGATCTTAAAAAAAAAAAAACACTATTAGAAACCCCTCTTTCTAATAAATACTTGTACTCCTGTTGAGATAAAAGCTTGGTCTGGCAAAATTTCCCTCTTCTTTTTCCTGGAGACAGGGGAAGCATGGGGCTTCCTTGCCTACCCTTGCTGCCGTTCAAAGCAGAGGAAAATTCCCCTGTGGTTTTATTGCTGCAGATGACACACAGCACTCTGCCACACGCAAGGCTGAAGAAGATGATACAGGATTCGCTTGTAATTAAATCTGTAGATTACAGGTCAAGAAAAATAAATCCAAACCTTCATCAGAAGATTGAACGGACGGGGGAGGGAGGGAAAGATGGCGGAGGAGTAGGGGACCCTATTTCAACTGGTCCCCGGAATTGAGCTGGATATCTACCAGACCACTCTGAGCACCCACGAAACCAGCCTGAGATGTAAGAAGATCTGGATCTCTACAAACAGAATATCACAGGCAGTTGGTTTTGAGGTATGAAGCGGAGAGCTGTGATTCTGCGGGCAGATATCGGAGGATAAATGGCGGCGGGAGGGTGCCTGGCCGTGGAGATCCTACACCGCCGGTGAGTGACAGCCTCACGCGCTGCAGACGGGCACAGACTCGCAAACCAGTAGCATTGGGAAAGGACTTTAGGGCAGCCCCCCGGGTGCAAAACCAGAGCAGCGGGGTCGCACGCACACGAACTGCAGCCTCCGAGACAGAAACCCTGTGCGCCGGGGTCCCGCAGGTGAACTGCAACCCCCGGGGTGGGAACCCCGAGTGGCGGAGTCGAACGCGTGCGAACTGGGAGCGGGTGGCGGTTTTAGAAGCACAAAGGGCAGAGACGTGCCCCGAGCTGGAGGCAGGACTGGGGGCACTGCGCAGGGGCGCACAACCCAGGACGCTGCAGTTTATAGCAGCGCGGACAGAAACGGAGGCAGTGTGGCCTGGAGAGCTCACTGAAGAACAGACTGCGGTCTCTCTGCTCTGAGGCAGAGGGTTGGAAATGGTCTCTTCTGCTCTGACTCACGGAAGAGACGTGGAAAGCCGCCAGGGAAAGGCGCCAGAGAACAAAAGTCCCAAAGACTGATTCCCAGTGAGCCCATCCCCCACCACAGGGGCGCAGGGCAACTCCGCCCAAACAGGGTTGCCTGAGTAACAGCGCAGCAGGCACCTCCCACAGAAGATAGGCTGGGAAAACAAGAGGCCAGCAACCCTAAGGTCCCAAGAAAACAGGTGCATCTTGCTTGGGTTCTGCTCAATAATTTGGACTCTATACATTCCCTCAAACACCTATCAACAGAATGACTAGGAGGAGGAGCCCCCAAAACAGAAAAGACTCAGAGATTATGACTTATGCTGCAGATTTACAAATGGATGCAGATATATCCAAGATGTCAGAGACAGAATTCAGGCTAGCAATTGTGAAGACAATGGCTAGAATGGAGAAATAAATTAATGGCAACATAGAGTCTCTAAGGGCAGAAATAAAAGGGGAATTGGCAGAACTTAAAAATGCTGCAATGAGATCCAATCCAATCTAGATAATCTAACAGCTAGGGTAACTGAGACAGAAGAGAGAATAAGTGACCTGGAAGACAATATAATAGATAAAAAGGGAAAAGAGGATGCCAGGGAAAAACAACTCAGAATCCGTGAAAATAGAATCAGAGAAATAAGTGACACCATGAGGCATTCCAATGTCAGAATAATTGGAATCCCGGAGGGAGTGGAGAGAGAGAGAGGACTAGAAGATGTATTTGAGCAAATCGTAGCTGAGAACTTCCCTAATCTGGGGAATGAAACAAGCATTCGAGTCCTAGAGGCATAGAAGACCCCTCCTAAGATCAAGGAAAACAGGCCAACACCCCGGCATGTAATAGTAAAACTTGCAAATCTTAGAACCAAGGAAACCATCGTAAGGGCAGTTAGGGGGAAGAGAGTCCTTACGTACAGAGGGAGGAACATCAGAATAGCATCAGACCTATCCACAGAGACCTGGCAAGCCAGAAAGGCCTGGCAAGACATAGTCAGGGTACTAAATGAGAAGAACATGCAGCCAAGAATACTTTATCCGGCAAGGCTTTCATTTAGAATGGATGGAGAGATGCAGAGCTTCCACGACCGGCAAAAGTTGAAAGAATATGTGACCACTAAGCCTGCCCTGCAAGAAATATATTTTTTTTTTTAGATTTTTTATTTATTTATTTATTTGACAGAGACAGACACAGAGAGAGAGGGAACACAAGCAGGGGAAGTGGGAGAGGGAGAAGCAGGCTCCCCGTGGAGCAGGGAGCCCAATGTGGGGCTCGATCCCAGGACCCTGAGATCAGGACCTGAGCCGAAGGCAGACGCTTAATGACTGAGCCACCCAGGCGCCCCGGCCCTGCAAGAAATATTAAGGGGGGGTTCTATAAAAGGAGAAAGACCCCAAGAGTGATATACAACAGAAATTTACAGGGACAATCTATAAAAACAACGTCTTCACAGGCAACATGATGACAATTAATTCATATCTTTCAATAATCACTCTCAACGTGAATGGCCTAAACACTCCCATAAAACTGCACAGGGTTGCAGATTGGATAAAAAGACAGGATCCATCCATATGCTGTCTACAAGAGACTCATTTTGAACCTAAAGATACATCCAGACTGAAAGTGAAGGGATGGAGATCTATCTTCCATGCCAGCAGACCTCAAAAGAAAGCTGGGGTAGCAATTTGTATATCAGACAAATTAGATTTTAAACTAAAGTCTGTAATAAGAGACACAGAAGGACACTATATCATTCTTAAAGGGTCTATCCAACAAGAAGATCTAACAATTGTAAATATCTATGCCCCCAGCATGGGAGCAGACATCTACATAAGCCAAACGTTAATCAAAATAAAGAGTCATATTGATAACAATACGTTAATTGTAGGAGACCTGAATACTCCACTCTCAGCAATGGACAGATCATCTAAGCAGAAAATCAACAAGGAAACAAGAGCTTTGAATGATACACTGGACCAGATGGACCTCATAGATATTTACAGAACATTCCACCCTAAAACAACAGAATACTCATTCTTCTCGAGCGCACATGGAACTTTCTCCAGAATAGACCATATACTGGCTCACAAATCAGGTCTCAACCGATAACAAAAGATTGAGATGATTCCCTGCATATTCTCAGACCACAATGCTCTAAAACTGGAACTCAATCACAAGAAAAAATTTGGCAGAAATTCAAACACTTGGAAGCTAAAGACCACTCTGCTCAAGAATGTTTGGGTCAACCGGGAAATCAAAGAAGAACTTAAACAATTCATGGAAACCAATGAGAACGAAAACACATCGGTCCAAAACCTATGGGATACTGCAAAGGCGATCCTAAGGGGGAAATATATAGCCATCCAAGCCTCACTCAAAAAAATAGAAAAATCCCAAATTCACCAACTAACTCTACACCTTAAAGAACTAGAGAAAAAGCAACAAACGATGCCTAAGCCACACATTAGAAGAGAAATAATTCAAATTAGAGCAGAAATCAATGAATTAGAAACCAGAAACACAGTAGATCAGATCAATGAAACTAGAAGTTGGTTCTTTGAAAGAATTAATAAGATCGATAAACCACTGGCCAGACTTATCCAAAAGAAGAGAGAAAGGACCCAAATTAATAAAATTATGAATGAAAGGGGAGAGATCACGACTAACACCAAGGAAATAGAAACAATTATTAGAAATTATTATCAACAACTATATGCCAATAAACTGAGCAATCTGGATGAAATGGAGGCCTTCCTGGAAACCTAGAAGCTGCCAAGACTGAAACAGGAAGAAATTGACAACCTGAATAGGCCAATAACCAGTAACGAGATTGAAGCAGTGATCAAAAACCTCCCAAAAAACAAGAGTCCAGGGCCTGATGGATTCCCTGGGGAATTCTACCAAACATTCAAAGAAGAAATAATACCTATTCTACTGGAGCTGTTTCAAAAAATAGAAACAGAAGGAAAACTTCCAAACTCATTCTATGAGGCCAGCATTACCTTAATCCCCAAAGCAGGCAAAGACCCCATCAAAAAGGAGAATTTCAGACCAATATCCCTGATGAATATGGATTCCAAAATCCTCAACAAAATCCTAGCTAATAGGATCCAACAATACATTAAAAGGATCATCCACCACGACCAAGTGGGATTTATTCCCGGGATGCAAGGGTGGTTCAACATTTGCAAATCAATCAGTGTGATAGAACACATTAATAAGAGGAGGGAGAAGAACCATATGGTCCTCTCAATTGATGCAGAAAAAGCATTTGACATAATACAATATCCTTTCCTGATTAAAACTCTCCAGAGTATAGGGATAGAGGGAACATTCCTCAAGCTCATAAAATCCATCTATGAAAAACCCACAGCAAATATCATCCTCAATGGGGAAAAGCTGAGAGCCTTTCCCTTAAGATCAGGAACACGTCAAGGGTGCCCACTCTCACCACTGTTGTTCAACATAGTACTAGAAGTCCTAGCAACAGCAATCAGACAACAAAAAGAAATAAAAGGTATTCAAATTGGCAAAGAAGAAGTCAAACTCAGGCGCCTGGGTGGCTCAGTTGGTTAAGCGACTGCCTTCGGCTCAGGTCATGATCCTGGAGTCCCGGGATAGAGTCCCGCATCGGGCTCCCTGCTCGGCGGGGAGCCTGCTTCTCCCTCTGACCCTCCCCCCTCTCATGTGCTCACTCATTCTCTCTCTCTCAAATAAATAAATAAAATCTTAAAAAAAAAAAAAAGAAGAAGAAGTCAAACTCTCTCTTTTCGCAGACGACATGATACTTCATGTGGAAAACCCAAAAGACTCCACCCCAAAATTACTAGAACTCATCCAGCAATTCAGTAATGTGGCAGGATACAAAATCAATGCACAGAAATCAGTTGCTTTCTTATACACTAACAACACAACTGTAGAAAGAGAAATTAAAGACATGATTCCATTTACAATAGCACCAAAAACCATAAGATACCTCAGAATAAACCTAACCAAAGAGGTAAAGGATCTATACTCTAGGAACTACAAAACACTCATGAAAGAAATTGAAGAAGACACAAAAAGATGGAAAAATATTCCATGCTCATGGATCGGAAGAATAAACATTGTTAAAATGTCTATCCTACCCAGAGCAATCTATAACCTCAATGCCATCCCGATCAAAATTCCAATGACATTTTTCAAAGTGCTGGAACAAACAATCCTAAAATTTGTGTGGAGTCAGAAAAGACCCTGAATCGCCAAGGAGATGTTGAAAAAGAAAAACAAAGCTGGGGGCATCACGTTGCCCAATTTCAAGCTATATTACAAAGCTATGATCACCAAGACAGCATGGTACTGGCACAAAAACAGACATACAGACCAATGGAACAGAATAGAGAACCCAGGTATGGACCCTCAACTCTATGGTCAAATAATCTTTGACAAAGCAGGAAAAAACATGCAATGGAAAAAAGACAGTCTCTTCAATAAATGGTGCTGGGAAAATTGGACACCCACATGCAGAAGAATGAAACTCGACCATTCTCTAACACCATTCACAAAGATAAACTCAAAGTGGATGAAAGACCTCAATGTGAGACAGGAATCCATCAAAATCCTAGAGGAGAACATAGGCAGTAACCTCTTTGACATCGGCCACAGCAACTTCTTTCAAGATACATCTCCAAAGGCTAGTGAAACAAAAGCAAAAATGAACTTTTGGGACTTCATCAAGATAAAAAGCTTCTGCACAGCAAAGGAAACAGTCAACAAAACAAAGAGGCAACCCACAGAATGGGAGAAGATATTTGCAAATGACACTGCAGATAAAGGGCTGGTATCCAAGATCTATAAAGAACTTCTCAAACTCAACACCCAAAAAACAAATAATCAAGTCAAAAAATGGGCAGAAGAGATGAACAGACACTTCTCTGAAGAAGACATACAAATGGCTAACAGACACATGAAAAAGTGTTCATTATCATTAGCTATCAGGGAAATCCAAATCAAACCACACTGAGATACCACCTTACACCAGTTAGAATGGCAAAAATGGACAGGGAAAGAAACAACAAATGTTGGAGAGGTTGTGGAGAAAGGGGAACCCTCTTACACTGTTGGTGGGAATGCAAGTTGGAACAGCCACTTTGGAAAACAGTGTGGAGGTGCCTCAAAAATTTAAAAGTAGAGCTACCCTATGACCCAGCAATTGCACTACTGGGTATTTACCCCAAAGACACAGAGGTAGTGAAAAGAAGGGGCCATATGCACCCCAGTGTTCATAGCAGCAATGTCCGCAATAGCCAAACTGTGGAAAGACCCGAGATGCCCTTCAACAGATGAATGGATAAAGAAGATGTGGTCCATATATACAATGGAATATTACTCAGCCATCAGAAAAGATGAATACCCAACTTTTACATCAACATGGAGGGGACTGGAGGAGATTATGCTAAGTGAAATAAGTCAAGCAGAGAAAGTCAATTATCATATGGTTTCACTTATTTGTGGAACATAAGGAATAACATGGAGGACATTAGGAGAAGGAAGGGAAAAATGGGGAGGGGGAATTGGAGGGGGAGATGAACCATGAGAGACTATGGACCTGAGAAACAAACAGGGTTTTAGAGGGGAGGGGGGAGGGGGGATTGGTTTGCCCGGTGATGGGTATTAAGGAGGGCACGTACTGCATGGAGCACTGGGTGTTATATGAAAACAATGGATCGTGGATCACTACATCAAAAACTAATGATGTATGGTGACTAACATAACATAATAAAATTTAAAAAAAAGAAGAAGAAGATTGAACGGACGGGATGGAAACATAAATTCCACCAAGCTACTAATATACCATTTTCTCAAAAACACTTATGATGCAGCCTATTGGTTCCTATTGGCTCAGGCTGTAGAGAAAGAACTGAAGACAAATAAATAATTGACTCTTCTAGGATCTGGTTTATAAAAGCAGGTGTGGGGGATCGGGGAGGAGGGTCCTTAAAATACGTGTTCTATGAGGTCTGTATGCAGACACAAAGTAGATTTCATCCAGACTGAGAAGAGAAAACTGACCATTGGGAGAGGAGAGGAGGAACAGATTGGCAAACTCAAGGTTTGACAGGAGAATGAAACAGAAAGAAGGAAGGTATAACAGAGGGGAGGACAGCACAAAGCACTGGCCAAGCTTGACAACAGGATGTCCTTTGTGTCCTGGAGAAAGGAAAGTAGAATAGATTTAAAGAAGGTTTTTTGGACTACTTAGAATTTCCAAGAGGATTGTGATCTCCAGGGAGAGGGAGTCAAGTTTAAGTGGAAACCCTGAGGAGCCAGCGGGCAAGTTGAACCCCCACCAGAACCAGGGCACAGCAAGGAGGGGACCATGAGAAGGACAGGCACCAGTGACCCAGCGTGGCTGCTTTGTCTCTGCTTCCTATTCCAAGCATTAAGATGTAAAGGGGAAGGGCGCCTGGATGGCTCTGTGGGTTAAGCATCTGACGCTTGATTTCAGCTCAGGTCATGATGTCAGGGTCGTGAGATCCAGCCCGAAGTCAGGCTCCAAGCTAGGTATAGAGACTGCTTAAGATTCTCTCTCTTCCTCTCCCTCTGCCCCTCCCCCTTCTCTCTCTCCCCCCTTCTCTCTCTAAAAAAAAAAAGAGAGAGATGTAAAGAGGAAACAGAAGAGTGAACAGATGAGCTGACCCCGAACTTCTCTTTGCCTCCAAAAGAGACTCTTATCACTGAGTCTTCCTGGGGAATATGCCCAGGGCATGCCTGTGCACCTTGGGAGTTAAAGTATTGTCAATAAACAGTACCATGAGGTGAGTCTGATTATGTCTTGTGTCTAAATAGTTGTGCAGTCATACTGGAGGTTGCTTTAAAAACTGTGGGGATTATCCTATCAGTATCCAAAAATTTAGGAACACAGTGGGCGTCCCGGGGATTGAGTGATCCCTGCAGTCAGTTCAGCCCTTGGGCAAAGCTGTAGTTAATCCATGCCGTGGACTGAGGTCTGTGTTTATGATGAGGGATAATTTCCCTGGGAACAGAACTGACTGCATCTCACAAACACCACACTTCCGCCCATCGATTTCAGGGAATATCCTGGACAGGACTTGTAATGACTTCCAAGGTCCCCAATCATAGCTTTTAGTTTCCCCAGAGAATCGATGGTTCTAACTTCAGTCTCTTCCAGTTCTTCACACTCCTTCCCTCGGGATATCTTGAGACCCCATGGCTTTGGAATGGGGCTGTTGTATATTTATATGTCCTTTGTATTATACCATCTCCTTCACGGAGACCATGACCGAGATGCATCTCCAGGCATCTCTAGGCTCCCCTCCTCGGACAGCTCTCTGCATGCCCACATCCAAGGGGGACAGCAGAATAGCTCTGCCCTGCTCGAGGTCATTCTCCACCTCACTTCCTTCCCTTGGGAATATGGAGGTGAGACTTAGTAGCTGCAGGCCTGTGAGCTTTGACTATAAATCTTCCTAAGTAAGCAAAGACCTTGACCTACCTACTTTACCATGTCCTCCTCATTTAATCCCTCAATGTACAACCTTCTAGGTGCAGAGCCTGTGAACTCCTGCATGACCTCATCTTGCTTGTCGATAGCACTTGGAAAGGCAAATTTCCACTCTTTGTGAGGATCCAAATATCTCTGTGATGTTACCACCATAATCAAGAACCAAGATGTCTATCTAATGGAGTGGGAATTGTGTATATTGATGACTAACAGGCCTCTCCGAAAGATTTTATTTCCATTAACAGTTGAAACCAAACCAAACCAAACCAAATGGGAGTAGTTAATGCTGATTCATTTTGACAAGTCAAGAATTGATCCTTGAAACCTCACTGAATACTTAAGATATGTTCGATCCTCTTTGAACTCTTATCACATATTTCATCTTTGAAAACTTCTGCAGTAAAATCAGCAACCAGAATATTAGACCCCAGGACCCTGAGTTTTTATAGTTTACACCGAGGGGGTAACAGGTGGCAAAAACTCTCCAGACAAAATACTGCATTTCTTTCATGAATATTGCTTCAATGTCAGCATTCTAAGGGAAATAACTAACATTTGCTAAGCAGCCATAAAAGATAGAAAGTTTGGTGATTATTTATTGAGGGTTTCCCATTGCCTGAAAAATACCTTTCTTTTAAAAAAAAAAATGAGCATAAAATAAAAAAGAGAATTGAAGTAAGTCCTAGGATTCCCAAAAACCTTCAATATCTGTTGTTTCACGTACGCTGACAACAGGTGAAGCAGGTAGTGCCATGTCCACATGACAGGCGAGGAAACGGGGCTCAGAGAGGTAAAGTAACAATACCAGAGCACACGGAGAGAAATGTCCAGTTTTCTGTTTCCTCTTTACATCCTAATATCTTGAAATATAAAATGGAGACAAAACAGGAGCTCACACTCCCCAAAGCCAGGTACGTCACTTTCCACTATCCAACCAGGGTTTACTCTTATAAGAGCTCACACTTGAATTTAAAGGTATTTTTCACATATGAGCAGCAGATAAAATAAGTGTTTGAATTTTATCAACTTCTTTAGTGTTTTTTTTTTTAAAGTTTTGTTAGTGGTTGCTCTAGAGTTTGTGGTATATGAATCTATGTGTGTTTTCAACACTATGGATGGTACCTCATAATGGAGCATTCACAATCCTCCTTCTCATCCCTTACAACATGGCCTCTATTCTTTGACTTATCCATAAGCTATATCCACCCAATACATTATTGCTATAATTACTTTGAGCAGTTACCTATTAGACCAGCTTCCAGGTGAGTGAAACAGACCACATCCACATGCCACATTATGGGCCCTAAATTCCAAGGGGACAGAAGCTCCTTTGTGCACTTGCCCTATATATCTCTTTATCTGGCTGTTGATTTGTATCCTTTAATATCATTTATAATAAATGGGTAATCTAGTGAGTAAACTAGTTTTCCTGAGTTCTGGAAGCTCACCATCTGGAATCACTCCAAACCACCATCCTTTTGGGTTTTTGGGGTTTTTTTTTTTAAGATTTTATTTACTTATTTTAGAGAAAGAGAGTGAGCAGGAGGGAGAGGGAGAGAGAATCTGAAGCAGACTCCTGAGCACAGAGCTCGAAGTGGGGCTCAATCCCACAACTGCAAGATTATGACCTGAGCTGAAACCATGAGTCAGAGACACTCAACTGACTGAGCCACCCAGATGCTTCCACCCCTTTTGGATTTCTATGGAGGCTTCAATTCATTGGTGTGATTGATTAAACCATTGGCCACTGGTGACTGATTCAACCTCCAGCTCCACTCCTCTCCCCCTAACCCTCTAGTTGCAAGGTTGGTTTCCCCAGCAACCAACCCCCATCCTTAAGTGGTGTCCAAAATTCACCTCATTAACATAGCAAAAGACTCCTTTATTGCTCTCTAAATGGGAGTGAAAACCAAATATGTATTTCTTATTATAAATCATAACATTACAATAGGTACAGTTTCCCATACTCTGGCTTCATTCAAGATTCTCTCTTTGTCTTTGGCTTTCTGCAGTCTGAATATGATATGTTTAGGCATTGATTTTTTTAAATTATTCATCCTGCTTCTTGTTCTCTGAGATTCCTGGATTTGTAATTTGGTTTCTGTTATTAATTTTGGAAAGTTTTAAGGTATTGTCCCTTGAGGAAGGAAGGAAGGAAGGAAGAAGCAAGTTAGGGAATAAGCCTGTAGAGGAATGGAATCAGAGCAAGAGGTACAAAGCAGACAGGATATACCATTTCGGACATTTGACCAAGATTGTGTTAAGCCTCACAGAAAACAGAGCCCTGATGGAGCTCTCTAAACACACCACAACTCCCAGGGTACCTGTCCATCCTTAAGAATCTCTTTGCTTTGTTGACTCTGGATGTGCTTGACTGACAGCCAGGTGAAGTGGGTAAGGGGGACAGTCTACAGTGGGACGTGGCTCACTTTCCCCTACTCACTACAGCACAACCAAGTGGGCCTCTGTCCTTACCCTGAGTCAAGCTATACTCTGTCCCTTCTCAGGGCCATTATCTGTGCTATTCTTTCTGTAGTGATCTCCTCCTCCTCCCACACACTTCGTAGTTAATGTTATTTGCATGCCTGTTTGATTTCTGTTTTCCCCACTATGTATAGTCTCCGGGGGGAGCCACTATCCAGCCGACGGTGCTTAAAACATGCTAAGAACCCATAAGTGTTTTTTTAAAAGATTTATTTTATTATTTATTTGAGAGAGAGAGTGTGTGTGTTCATGCACAGAGGCGGGAGGGGCAGATGGAGAGGGAGAGAGAGTCCCACGCAGACTCCACTCTGAGCATGGAGCCCAACACAGGACTCGAGCTCATGACCCTGAGATCATGACCTGAGCGGAAACCAAGAGTCAGACGCTTAACCAACTGCACCATCCAGATGCCCAGAACTCTTAAGTATTTAATAATGACTCACTAACTTGGCCACTATGGTCAGTGAGAATTCCTGCCCCTTTTGCACAATCACCAGAACAGGCCATGGGATGAAAGATACCCATCACGGCTGAGGGAGGAGTGGGAGTGAAGTGGGGGCAGGTGGTAAGAGTGTGGTAGAAGAAGACTCAAGGGACAGCTGAGACAGACTGGAGCATTTGTCAAGGAAATGAGGCACTGGAATAACCATGAATACATTCATAAAACTAGCCATGGAAGCCAAGCGGGTTGAGAGGGAATAGGATAGAGTACAGAATGCTTGGGGCAAGGCAAGGTACAGATACCCAGGGGCCATGCAGTGCCAGGTGGGGGTATTTCTTAATGGCCTACCATTGACAAGCCACCAAGAAATCAGGTTCCCATTTGAATTAATTGACTTCGCAAAGTCATGTCACCATATTGGAAAACCAAATTCCCCAATAAGACAACTAGAGGGGCGCCTGGGTGGCTCAGTTGGTTGTGACTGCCTTCAGCTCAGGTCATGATCCTGGAGTCCGGGGATCGAGTCCCACATCAGGCTCCCTGCTCAGCAGGGAGTCTGCTTCTCCCTCTGACCCTCCTCCCTCTCATGCTCTCTGTCTCTCATTCTCTCTCTCTCAAATAAATAAATAAAATCTTAAAAAAAAAAAAAAAAGACAACTAGAAACACAAAGATTTGAACTTGGGGGGCCCAAAGGGTGTCTCGTTTTCCATATACAAACATAATTATCCTGTTAAGAAAGGAAAGATTAAATCTTTGAATGAAGTAAGAGTACCTCAGAAAGAGCAATAAAGCTCCTTCCAAGTCAGAACCACCTGGGGGCATTATTTGAACTTGGTTATGTAGGTTGGAACTAGCAAAAATTTAGATCTCTCTCCTGGATTGCATATCAGTTAAATTTATATACTTATTAAGATAATTAAGTTTAAAAAATTAATTGCAAAACTGAAACTTGATTTGATTCAGTTGATCCAATAAGACTTTTGTCTATGATATTGTCAACGTTTGACTCTGGTGAAGTCAATTAGACACTAAATCCTTGAATTCCTGCTCCTGAAATACAGAGAAAGTATATTTTTCTCCATCTTATTACATATTTGTTGGTCATGAAATACCACATATATGCCTCCACAAAGGCCTTAAAAGGATGGTTATCCAAATTGAAGGTATTACATATATGCATACCTAATGAGTAACTTTTTTTCCCTAAATTGAAAAATGAAAGTCCAAGATCACCCAGCTACTAAGTGCCCAAATCACATTTTACCAGAATCCAGTTTTGCCCATTTTGCCATTCCAGAATATCCTCATATCACACATTTAAGGTCATCAGTTGAATGCCATCAATTTCTAAACATATTCATGGATGAATTTCATTGGTAGAAAATTAGAAAGTTAAGGTCAGTTTTATAAAAATATTTTAAAACCTTGAAGTTCATCTTTCAAGTTGCTTTCTCTTTCTCTCATCTGATAGAACTGAAATGAAAATTTGGTTCCATTCACCCTAAGGAATTATATGACCAAATGTTAGCTTATTTGATAAGATAAAAAAGATAGTTCCCCACCTCATTCTCTTGATGGTATCTTTGCTCTCGCCTCATGTTTGCCAGAGATAACACTTAACACCTTTCCAAGCAATTTTTTCTAAATTCTCCTAGCTGATAATCAGAGCAAATTCAGGGCTTTGAACATATAACATAAACTAAATAGAGAGAAACTGGAATGATTGCAAGTGCAGACACATGGCACAATTCCCAAGATTATTGGGTGTAAGGAAAGGAATTGAGGAAAAAAGTTGAAAAGGTCCCGGATGTTCGCCAATGTAAGTGATGGCTTAAGGAGTCAAGACACAGAAGGAAGAAGAGTGGGACTATGGATAATCTGGCTGAGGATCTAAAACAGCAATGGCTAGAGACATTTTTGGCTGTCACAACGAAGTGGATGCTACTAGCATCTAGTGGATCCAGGCTAAGGATGTTACTAAATATCCTACAATGCACAAGACAACCTCACCCACCAAAGAAAGAACTATAAGGTCCCAGAAGTCAAGGCTGGGAAACCGTGTTCAAAGAGATTCAGGGTGCTGCTCTGGTCCCTTTTACTTCCCCTAAATGTGTGGGGAAAGTTTACCTTTGGGGTTCCTCCTTACCACTGTCAACAAGTAGGACTAAAGTTTCTGTACTGCCCTCATGTTTCCATAATGCCAAAGTATTGCAGAAGATGGTAGACTGCTGGTCACCCTTTTTCTGTCCCCAACTCCCCTGTACAACCTAATCCCCCAATACAACCGAATCCTAATGCCCAGTTGGCATATTTATGTGCCTGGCAACAATAAGCAGGAAATAAGCTTCTTTTTTTATGTATACATATTTCCTAAGAAACTGGAGACTAGACCACGTCTTCCTTGAATGACAGTCTACACTGCAGCATCAGTTCAGGGGTTTCCAAGGCCTAGGTATAGCCTAGGGGAAGAAGGAAGACGGTAAGGGAGTATTGACATCATGTCCTGATTCAGAGTCCTACCAGTTCCACCAAAGGGATGCTCTGAGCACCAGGCAGCTGCCAAGGAGAGGATAAATTTGCCATTTCCCACCCTCCCCTACCCGCTCAACCCACAGGTAAACTAGGTTATTCCAGAGCCTTCGAGGCTTCCTTGAGGACCTCATCGGATTATTAAGCATTAGCAAGGACTGCTCTGGAATGAACATTTCCACTTTATCCAAGACAGAAGATAGGCAAGAGTGAAAAGAAACACTTCACTCATGACCCGCAGTCCTTGGTTTCCCAGGATCTCATCCAATCTGATTTTAGACTTTAAATAATAATAATCTTAAGCATTTTTTAGGGACTAGAAACTCGATTACAAAAACATGAACAAATATCCGCTTTATGTCCTTCGGCTTATGATTAGGAACATAACCATTGCTATGTATCAGATTTTGTCATTCACCAGCTTAAACTCCTTTACTGGCATCTTACTGCTCTATGAATAAAATCTAAATTTCTAAAAGCTCCTGCATGACGATGATTATTTCCCATGCTCCTCCTTGCTCCCTATGCTCTGTCTCCTTAATCTCCTGCGACTCATGTATCCCAAGCTCAAGTGCCACCTCTTCAGAGAGACCTCCCAGACCATTATACCCCCACATAATTATTAACTTTTTTAAAGTAGGCTCCACACTTAGTGCAGAGCCCAACATGGGGCTTGAGCTCATGACCCTGGGATCAAGACCTGAGCTGAGATCAAGAGCCGGTCAACCAACTGAGCCACCCAGGGGCCTCTCCCCACATCGTTATTATCACAAGACCCTGTTTACTTTCCTTCCAAGCACCTATTACAATTATCATGAATCTTTTCAGTATGCTTTTTACTACTCTCCACTAGAATGTTAGCTCCAGGAGCATAGAGATCTTATCTGTGTGTTGACTGCCGCCCAGAGCTTCACAGAGTTCCTGACACATGACAGCCACTGACCATATTTATTGCATAAATTAAGGAATAAATCCATATAAGCAAGACATTCTCCACAAGCTGGAATTATTCAAGCTATATCCTCCAGAAATTTCAAATGTAATCACATGGCCCGAGCTATTTAGAGGAGTCAATATAAAGACACAGAACTATGAGCTCCCCGAGCTCTGAAATGGAGCAGGACATAGAAACCAGCCAATACACTGACATCACTGATTAAGCCACACAAATAACCCAGTTTGCCAGATGAAGGCTGTCAGCGGTACTTGTCCAGTTCATCTGGGAAACTAACACAGAATGGCCTCATTTCCTCATCAGCGTAGATCAGATTTGGATGTTTTTCGTAAAAGCAAACATTTTATAAATCACTTCTGCTAAGCTGAAATTAGAAAGGAATAAAATCGAAATTATTCCACAGGATCCTGTAAATATCATGCCCTATAGGAAAGTTAAATTATAACAATGTGTTATAACAAAGGGAGGTAATTGGTAAAGTCATCACATAAGCATAGATGTGTATTTGTGTCCGTCTATGTGCAAGACTGAAGAATTTCCAAGTTACACACTTCAGTACAACAGCAGTCTAGACACAGGAGGAAAGAATGCACCAATTATGGGGGAACCTTCAACTACCATCTGATAAATTTCACTGTGAATAAAAGCTATGAGTGAAAATGCTTCACATGGGTCTTTTAAATGTAACAATAATAATATCACACTTCCAAGCCCGTAAGGCCCTTGGGTTTAAGTGTGCCTCAACTTATTTCTCACCAGCATCATGATGTGGGTTACAAGATGACCAGTGTTCCACCACAAAATGGTGGCTCTGCTCCCCAGCCGCTCTGGAAAGGGTATTCTTCCCTGCTCTAGGACCCTTGTGTCTTAGTCAAGTATTTCATACATGGGAGGTAGGCTGTGAAATTACTGATGCTTTTCATATTTTTAGTTTGTATGAGGATCTTGTTTCTGAACCTAGATCCTTCCCTTCTCCTCACTGTACCTGCTGCGCTCAGCCTCACCTGAAATGTTGCATTTGTTTTATCGTATACTCAAATATCACCCCAAAGGTAGCAATACAATTGTTAGCAGCTACAAGCAAAAAAATATTTTTTTCTTTTTTGAGAAACAAAGAGAGTGCATCAGTGGGGAGGGGTAGAGGGAGAGGGAAAGACAGAATCTTAAGCAGGTTCCACATCCAGCTAAGAGCCCCACTTGGGGCTCATCTCAGGACACTGAGATCATGACCTGAGCCAAAATCAAGAGTCAGACACTTAACCAACTGAACCACCCAGGTGTTTCTCAGCAAAAAAAAAAGTGTATTAAAAGCTCCTATTTGTTGTGTTTGTACCACAACTAGCTAAAGATCCAAAGAGACAAATTTTTTTTCTTTTTTTTTTAATTCTTATGTTAATCCCCATACATTACATCATTAGTTTTAGATGAAGTGTTCCATGATTCATTGTTTGTGCATAACACCCAGTGCTCCATGCAGAATGTGCCCTCTTCAATACCCACCACCAGGCTAACCCATCCTCCCACCCCCCCTCCCCTCTAGAACCCTGTTTGTTTTTCAGAGTCCATCGTCTCTCATGGTTCGTCTACCCCTCCGATTTTCCCCGCTTCATTCTTCCCCTCCCGCTACCTTCTTCTTTTTTTTTTTTTCTTAACATATATTGCATTATTTGTTTCAGAGGTACAGATCTGAGATTCAACAGTCTTGCACAATTCACAGTGCTTACCAGAGCACATACCCTCCCCAGTGTCTATCACCCAGTCACCCCATCCCTCCCACCCCACCCCCCACTCCAGCAACCCTCAGTTTGTTTCCTACAATTAAGAATTCCTCATATCAGTGAGATCATATGATACATGTCTTTCTCTGTTTGACTTATTTCACTCAACATAATACCCTCCAGTTCCATCCACGTCATTGCAAATGGCAAGATCTCATTCCTTTTGATGGCTGCATAATATTCCATTGTATATATATATACCACATCTTCTTTATCCATTCATCTGTTGATGGACATCTTGGCTCTTTCCACAGTTTGGCTATTGTGGACATTGCTGCTATAAACATCGGGGTGCACGTAACCCTTCGGATCCCTACTTTTGTACCAAAGAGACAAATTTTAATATCAGAATCCACCCACCCTCTTCTCCTTTCTCCCTTATGATTTATTAATTTAAGTCTTTCTGTTTTAGAGTTCCCTACTCATGACGACTTAAGGTCAACAAAGCATTGACTTCAGCGACAACCTTTGCTTACAGATATATAGGTCATGCGTCATGCACAATACCAACTTTACCTCTCAGAACTCAGACCTGTGAGGAGGGGGTGCTGCCTGGCAGGGCTACTACAGCCAAACAGGCATGATGAGGATGGTTCTCAGAAAGTGGAAATAACAGCTGGAGACTCGAACCACGTACACTGCCCAAGTGAAGAGGCAGGAATAAGGAACACACTGGACAGTGTGCACCTTCTCCCTCCTCCCGCCTTCTGGTTGCTCTCTGGTTTGCAGCGTCCAGGCCCCAGCATTACAAAGAGGGGGGTGGGGGGAGGGGTTAGACAGGTGCATTTGCAACTGAGAAACAAGATCACGCCTCCCTCCCACCTGATCTCAGGGCTCGGTGCGCGCTCACTCCAGCGGCTGCTTGAGGCTGCTCAGTGGAGGAATTCAACTTGTGTACCTCCGGAAACAGATACGGACTTCTCGTTATTAATGCTGAAACAGAGCACACAAGTCACCCACTAAATCTCCACTAACAGAAGCAAGGAGGCCAACGCCAGAGATAAATAAACACAACCTTGATCATATGAAGCATCTTAACTGACAAAATATAAATATAAATTGGGCCATAGCACTCTGAGACTTCAAAGAATAACAAAATCAATCCCAATAAGTCATTTTTTCCCAGTATAAATGGTCTGCCTCTCTGCTCTGCTCTAAAGTGAATACAGATTTCTCAGTAATTCAAGGACTGATGAACCGGTTGGTAGATTTTCCTAGTTTATTCCTCTTCTCCACTGCTGCCTTTCTCTTCGGTGGACCTGAACGCCCACTCATCTGCTTTTTCCTCCGCTCTCTGAAAGTTTCAGTGGGAATAAACATAGGACCACTAACTACAAATTCTGAGGCCTACCAGCCAAATCCTGTGAAGTCTGGGTTAAGACAAGGGAGTGAGCAGAACACCCGACCCATGCCTCCAGCAAGATAGTTTGAGGAGGAAGGATTTCCTCTGCCCTTCAAGATTCTTCCAGCTGGACTATGAATCAAATTGACATGAGACCAATTAACAAGAGAAAATAAAATTTAATAGCATATGTACGGGGAATCCACACAGATGTGGAAATTCCAAAGACAGGCAACATGACACTTACATGAGCTAAGGAGAGGGTGGGGTCTGAGGATACAAATGGGAGAAAGACCATTAGCAGGAAGGTGAGAGGAGATGTTTGGAAAACAAAGGGGTTGCCCTGTTATGTAGATATGTTTCTCCCATAAAGGGGAGTGTCTGTTAATAGCTCTCTTCCACGTAGCAGGCAGTTGAGGGGGAGGTAAAGAGTTTTTCCTGAATCTGCTGGGTTTTGATTGCTTTTAACTCAGAATAAAGTTCAATGCCAAAGTGGCCCATCTTGGGGCAGTCTGCTCTTGGCCCCTACAATACAGATTTCCTCAAAAGTTTATAGTCATGGGGAACCCTCCTACACTGTTGGTGGGAATGCAAGCTGGTGCAGCCACTCTGGAAAACAGTATGCAGGTTCCTCAAAAAGTTGAAAATAGAGCTACCCTATGACCCAGCAATTGCACTACTAGGTATTTACCTGAAAGGTACAAAGTAGTGATCCGAAGGGGCACCTGCACCCCAATGCTTATAGCAACAATGTCTACAATAACCAAACTAGAAAGAGCACAGCTGTCCATCAACAGATGAATGGATAAAGAAGATGTGGTATATATGTACAATGGAATATTATGCAGCCATCAAAAAATGAAATCTTGCCATTTGCAACAACATGGATGGAACTAGAGGGTATTATGCTGAGTGCAATAAGTCAATCAGAGAAAGACAATTATCATATGATCTCACTGATATCTAATAAAAAATAAAATAATTAATTAAATACAGTAGTATATCAAAATAACAAGACACTGTGACCAAGAAGTATTTTATTGGAGGAATGCAAAGACATTTAGGAAACCAGTGCCATGCATTAATTACACCATCAAATTGAAGTTATCCAACAGTCATTTTGGATTGACATGACACATGACAAGATAATCTACCAATCTACCAAAATCAATATTGACATATCACATGTATGTTAGTATTTCTCCTGAAATCAAGAAATGTTTTTTTAAAGAATTTATTTATTTATTTATTTATTTGAGAGAGAGAGAGAGAGCACATGAGCCAGGGAGGGGCAGAAGGAAAAACAGATTCCCCAGCTGAGCAGGGAGCCCAACATGGGACTTGATCCCAGGATCCTGGGATCATGACCTGAGCCAAAGGCAGCCACTTAACCCACTGAGCCACCCAGATGCCCCCATGAAATGTTTGAATGTACAACTCAAAAGGCTATACCAGGTGCTGTGAAAAGGACTGAGTGATCGATTCTGAAACATGTATCAAGGAAGTTCTGGGCTTCAAGCTCATAAAAAAATTGTATAGACATTCACACCTATAAATCAAGTCCTACAGAGCAAAAAAAAATCAGAGTATTGCTAGTGATGTCCACAAATTTCTAAGGGAAAGGAAGTTTGACTTAAGACTTCTTCTTGCATAAACAGGCATTTTAAATGTATGTACGAATTAGGGATTCTGGTCCCAAACACTCATTTTTACAAATACACGTGTGCACACACCTGCACACACACACACGAATACACATGCACATGCAAACACATCACATGCCACATGCATACATACAGACATGCACATACATGTATATCTTCATTTTTCCAAATCCTAGAGAGTGAAAAAATATTTACTGGATTTCAGCAATTCCTTCGGTTTAACATTAGTGTGTTTTCCACAGAACCAAGTGAAAGTCAAGGCCAGTTTATTTAATACATCATATAAATTAGCATGTGTCGTATGATCTCAGTTTTCCAAAAGATTTCTACCTGTCCTGCCTGAATATATGAATTAAAACCCCTACAGCCTAGGGTTCGCCAAACAATAAGAACATTCTTTCTGGGCGCCTGGGTGGCTCAGTTGGTTAAGCGACTGCCTTCGGCTCAGGTCATGATCCTGGAGTCCCGGGATAGAGTCCCGCATCAGGCTCCCTGCTCAGCAGGGAGTCTGCTTCTCCCTCTCCCACTCCCCGTTTGTGTTCCCTCTCTCGCTGTGTCTTTCTCTGTCAAATAAATAAATAAAATCTTTAAAAAAAAAAAAAAGAACATTCTGAATGGGACTGCTGAGCAATTCCGTTTTCTTTTTCGTTATGACTCAAATTTCTTATAAAGTTTATATCCTTTTCACAAAACCAATGAAGTCCACTGCCTGCAAAATGAAAAATAAGAAGAGGAGTAAAACGAGAAGAAAAGGAGAAAACAATTAGCATCACCATGATGAGTTTTCCATTATAATGTGTTCAGTGTGTCTGTTGGATGAGTCAAAGAAAACCCTCTAATGGAGTTTCCATTCCATAAATTTGATTTCACTACAGGAAACACGAGCTGAGACAGCCATTTCTATCACTTAATGGGCATCCCTGCCTCCTCCTTATTCAATAAGACCGGTTATAGCTAGAGAAGGCCTCCCATCTCCTGTCCACATTTCCTGTGTATATTCTCCTGGGTTCTTTCAGTTCAGGATTAAATGACTCAAGCATCAGGGTTTCGTCTCTTTCCCAGTATAGAAGCCAACCATTTGCTTACCTCTATGGGGTGACAGATGTCCTAGGATGTGAGGAGAGGCCACTGTGCCTTATTATTGAGCTCTAAGGGGACCTCCCGGCCACACCACAGCTCACTGGACTCTGATTAAGCAACAGGGATGCCATAGATGGGGCTCACTGATGGATACTTTGAGTCACAAGAAGAAAATCTAGGAACCATGTCTAAGCACTCACACACCCTTGGGGAGGCTGACTTACTAACGGTTCACAGAAGCTTGTGAAATTGGGGCACCTGGGTGGCTCAGTCGTTAAGCGTCTGCCTTCAGCTCAGGTCATGATCCTAGGGTCCTGGGATCGAGCCCCGCATCGGGCTCCCTGCTCCGCGGGAAGCCTGCCTCTCCCTCTCCCACTCTCCCTGCTTATGTTCCCTCTCTCACTGTGTCTCTGTCAAATAAATAAATAAAATCTTAAAAAAAAAAAAAAAGAAGAAGCTTGTGAAATTATAAATGGTAATTCAAGAAAAAGAGATGGGCCGATTCCTCCCTGGCCCTACTTTACTTGGAAACAGAATTCCAAAGCCTGCTGTCCAAGATCCACCTCCACTTTCTGCTCACTTTGCATCTCCTTCCTAAATCATGCACACGAGGAGACCCACGCTCACAGACGCCCACCCTCACATGCTCACGCACACACCCCACAGAGGCGGCTTTCTTCCTGAGAAGCAGAGTGGCCGACAGGGCTCCAATGGGAACATGGCATTTGTCTTCAGGCCCAGACAGTCAACATGAAAATCCACCAAGTGGATGAAGAATACAAGACGATCACAATTAGTAAAAGGGGCTAAAGCAAAATCTAGAGCACTCAAATATTAAGCAATTATTGCTTTAGCTTTGGATTTTGGATGATTTCTAGAAGAAGTTTTTTTCAAGAGTGATTTTTCTCCCCTTTTGGCCTTACTCCTCTTCCCCACCTTCTTTGCAGAGAGTTCTAGTAATTAATCCCTGTTCCTCTCATTCCTTTCTAAAAAAAAAAAAAAAAAACTCTAGTAGAAAGCAAACTGAACAGCTCTGGCTGGGCCTAGATGCACGGGGGGGCCAGGAGCAATGAGCACATTTACCAGCCAGATCCTGATTTCTATTACATTCCTCGATAAGAGGAAGCAGGACAATTTGAAACATGGCCATTCCTGGCCTGTGGCAGAGAAGGTACTAGATGAGTCTGGAACTTCATCTTATGCCAGAAAGCAAGGAAGTCCTCAAAAACAAAGGATGGGGCATGTCACAAGGACACAGGCATCAGCCTGTAGGTAGGGGCTACCTCAAGCCAAATACGAGACAAATACAAGACAATTTCAGTGCCAAAGCAATTAAAGGCATTAATCAACGGTAAGCCTTTGGTGGGGAAATGGGACTCACTGAGTCTATAATGATAACCAACAAGGCAAGAATGATGCGGCGGAAGGGTGGACACTCGCTTCCAGAAGAATGCCAAGTACCAAGTGGTAAACGTGGAGAGAACGTTGGAGTTAAGGAATCATTATTTTGTAACCACCACAATAATGGTTGGTTCAGGGCAGAATCATAAATAGGGGCTAAATCTAGGAGGGGAATTGCCAACTTTATACAGGAAAATTTGCATATAACAAAATGCACCCATTATTGGTAGAGTTTGATGAGTTGTGACAAATGTATACACCTATGTAGCCACCACTCAAATCAAGAGTAAAATCTTTTCCATCACCTTAAAAATGCCCACATGTCCCTTTGCAGTCAACACTACCCACACTCCTGGCCTCAGGCAACCACCCACGTGCTTCCTCTCATTAGATATTAGTTTTCCTTCTCTAGAATTTCACATAACTGGAATCACACAGCACACATTCTTGGGTCCCTGGCTACTTTCATGGAACATAATGGTTTTGAGATTCATATATTCTGTTGCACATATCAGAATGTTGTTCCTTTTAATGGCTGAGTCGTATTCCATCATATGGATATGCCACAATTTGTATATGCGCTCACCTGTTGACGGACATTTGGGTTGTTTCCAGTTTGGGCCTATTGTGAACAAAGCTGCCACGTCTATTTGTGCACGAGTCTTGGTATGGACACAGGCTTTCATTTCTCTCGGACAAATAACTGAGAGCAAAATCCTAGGTCATCTGGAAAGTGCATGTTTAACTTTCTAAAAAAACTCCCACATATTCTGCAATTCTTACACTATTTTACATTCCCACAGCAATGTACGAGAATTATAGTTGCTCCGGATCCTTGGTATTGTCCTTCTTTGTTTTATTATAGGTATTTCCAGTGGGTGTATAGGGGGTCAACTTTGGTGAGAAGCAGGGTACTTGCATGGCCTGAAAACACCTCACCACAGATTGCTTATCAGGAGCCAGGGCAAATGATCTAGACAGTGGTGAAATCAGTCGACACTGATCAAAATCACTATAAATAGAGGCAATGGAGACTGTGTCTCTGGATGACATACCCTGAGAAGGACACAATATCACTTTTGTAGTATTCTGACCAGGGTGGGGGGTTGGTGCATAACCCAAAACTAATCATGGCAAAACATACACAAACCCTCCATGAAGAACGTTCTGCTTTGAAAGGGGACTGCAGTCTTCAACATTTCAATGTCATAAAAGAAAAAGAAAGACTGAGGAATTGTTCCAGATTGGGGATCCTAAAAAGACAAGATAATTAAATGCGTTACTTCATCCTAAACTGGATCCTGTCGTGCAGGAGGAAGGTACATGCATATGCACAGAAAGACTACAAAAGGCTTCACAGAGTGAATTGGCAAAACTGGATTGTGAGAAGGGAGATCAGGTAAAAGTATTGTATCACCGTGAAACTGACTGAGATTGGTCACTGTACTGTGAATATATAATAGTCTTATTCTTAGGAAATCTATACTAAAGTATTTAGGGGTAAACAATTATACACTATGCAGCTTTCAGTTGGTTCCAAAATTAGATAGACAGGATGGATAGAAAGATAGATAGAGCAAAGGACAAAGCAAATAGATCAAATGGTCTAAAATGTTAACAATAGGTGAATCTGGGTAAAGGTATACCGAAATTCTTTGTACTATTTCTGTAACTTTTGCTGTTTGAATTTACTTACAAACTTAAAAAAAAAATTTTAAGTAGACTCCATGCCCAGCATGGAGCCCAACATGGGGCCTGAACTCACAACCCTGACATCAAGACCTGAGCTGAGTTTAAGAATCAGATGCTCAAAATGTCCACAATAGCCAAAATATGGAAAGAGCCCAGACGTCCATCAAGAGGTGAATGGATAAAGAAGATGTGATGTACATAAACACACACACACACACACACAAATGGAATTACGCAGCCATCAAAAAGAATGAAATTTTGCCATTTGCAGCAATGTGGATGGAGCTAGAGAATATAAAGCTAAGTGAAATAAGTCAGTCAGAGAAAGACAAATACCGTATGATTTCACTCATATGTGGAACTTAAGAAACAAAACAGATCAACGTAGGGGAAGGGAAGGAAAAAAAAACAAGATGAAAATAGAGAGGGAGGTAAACCATAAGAGACACTGAACTCTAGGAAACAAACTGAGGGTTGCTGGAGGGGAGGTGGATGGGGGATGGGGTAACTGGGTGATGGGCATTAAGGAGGACGCTTGATGTAATGAGCACTGGGTGTTATATGCAACTGATGAATCACTAAATTATATCCCTGAAACTAATAACACAGTATATGTTAAATAAATTGAATGTAAATAAAGAAAACAAATAATAAAAATAATAAAAAATTAAAAAATAAAAGAGTCAGATGCTCAACCAACTGAGCCACCCAGGCACCCCCAAATAAAAAAAAAATTTAAGTCACTAGCGACTTAACCAACAGGTTAACTTAACCAACCAGGTTGGCTCAAGATGGCACCTACCTTGTCTCATATCTAAAATCTCTAGAAATTAGAAAAAAGAAAAAGATGAGATTTAAAAAAAAAAATCAGTAACAGCCATAGGAAGAAATAAGGAGGAACATCTGTGGACCAAAAATGGTGATGTCCTAAATAACAATAAGCAAATTAGAATAGAAGTCGTCACTCAAAACAAAAACATAAACTTTCCACTCCTCCCTGCAAACACCAAAATCCAGATCTAAATAATGGCCAGCTGGTTCCAAGTTAGATGCAAGTACATAAAAGTGAACCTTGAACTCTTACACCATAGCCCAGGCTCCAAAGAGGAACCATTTACAAATTCCAGGATGCTCAGTGATGGCAGTAACGTGGCTCCATCCTCTGTCCTGATGAGGGGTGAAGCTCTTCCGAGGGTCCTGACCCGTCCCTGGCCACAGTTAACAGCCAAGGGCCCAGAGGCTCCATGACCAACAGGAAGTGGTGCAGGGGGCCCAGAGAATGAACAGCCTCTGTGTTCAGAGCAGCTATTATTTCCACTGTGTGGTGCTGCTCTCCCCAAACCTCTCTGACCGCCCCACCCCATCTCTCATCTCTAGGAGGTCTTAACCCCCTCAGCTTACTATCCTGCCCGCTTCTCTCTGACAAAGCCGTCCCTAAGTAGTTGACAAACCCTACGTGACCAAACCTGCCCTGTTTCCCCCTAAGCCTTTTCCTGGAGTCTCCATCTTACTCTGGTTCACGTATCCCCAAGGTTCACATTCTCAGGCTCAGGTCTGCTAACCTGCCTCCCTTGTGAACATCCCTTCTTTGGTTCTTGGCACAATAAATCACGTTTCTCCTTCACTTCCACGAGTTATAAGTCTTTCATTAGCCATTTATAACCTTATCATCCATTTTGATCCTCAGAAGCCAAACTTTCTAATTTCGTAGTTAGTTGCTCTCACTCTCTCTCTCTCTCAAATAAGTAAAATCTTTTAAAAAGAGACAGAAAAGAAAGAAAAAAAGAAGGAAGAAAGAAAGAAAGAGGAAGGAAGGAAGGAAGAAAAAGAAAGAAAGAAAATAAGAAAGAAAGAAAAAGGAAGGAAGGAAGAAAAAGAAAGAAAGAAAGAAAAAAGAAAGAAAAGAAAAAGGAAGGAAGGGAGGGAGGAAGGAGGGAAGAAAGAAAAGTCTCATATGATTATTTCCCCGTTGTGCTAACCTGGGTTAGACTCACTGTTGAAAGATCAACCTAGCATCTGTGATGAAGCACTCTTTTACTCACGCACCAATGTTTCTCTTGAATGACAAGCCCTAAGAAGCATCCCAGAGGTTCTGGACCTCTCCTAGGTTACCAACCTGCGCCATACACCTGCTCTACTCAGCAACTGGATGCCTGTGGAGAGGAAATGTCTAAGGCAAAGCAAAGATTTCAGGAAAGCATTTCCACTGGTTGACCCCTTCTGGCTCGCTTATCATGGTGCCTGTAACAAAGCCAAGTTCCAAGAGAATTATAATAGAGCAATGTCAGTAAAATGATCATGAGACACCATGTGGAGCCCTTTATTTATTTTCTTTATTGTGATTGCATCCCAAAATATCAATTAATGTGGGCTGGTATAATTTCTCCTTTAATAATTGCTATTAGATAACATTTATTAAGAAGGGGCACCTTCTTAGCGGCTGGCTCAGTTGGTTAAGCGTCTGCCTTTGGCTCAGGTCATGATCTCAGGGTCCTGGGATCGAGCCCCAAGTTGGCTCCCTGCTCAGCGGGAGTCTGCTTCTCCCTCTGCCTCTGCCTCTCCCCTGGCTTGTGCTCTCTCTCTCTCAAATAAATAAATAAAATTAAAAAAAAAAAAAATGAAGGCTCCAGCTAAGTGCTTTATTTGAATCTCTACAACGGTGTTCTGAGATACTAGGTCTTCATTTTACAAATGAGGAAACCAAGGCTCAGCCACATTAAGTAAGTCGGCCACATTCGCACAGCTAATAAATGACCATGCAAGGACTTTAAAGGCAGGCTGGACAGAACCAGTTACCGCCGCTCTCCGCACGCTTCTTACTTCTCTCCTCTTTTGTACTTCAGCACCTTGCACATGTCTCCAGAGTCAATACAGTTCAATTTATTAGAACCTACCCTCCAAGAACCGTTCTACTTAAAACTATCTCCAACTGCTCTCTCTCCCACAATGTTTTCAAAATGAATTGCCAACAAGCATGTAAGTTAACTAAGCCACGTCCTCGGGATGGAAGAGTATGCATCTGCTGCCTCTGCCGCTTCATATCTCTTCCAATTTTGCCAGCGCTACCCTGGGCTTTACCCATCGCTGTTTTACAAGATCTTCACTCCTTCATCATTGTTCCAGCTTCTGCATTAAGTGGTCCTTGTGAAGACAGATGGGCTGCACGCTTGTAAAGCTGGAATAATAAAAGGAAATGAGAAGGCTCTCCCAGAGCATCCTCCACCCCCAGTACCAATAAATCACGAAATTAAATGTTCTTATTCCAGAGCCTTGTCAGAGTGCACCACCTCTGCGGGGCAACTTATAAAATTCTGCAGGGCAGCAGGAACCAGGCACAGATGAAGAGAACGCTCATCCATTTTATTAACCAGGATGTGTGTCTACCACAGAACTAGTCTCTGCAGCCATTCCTAACAGGAACCCATATACATCATCACCCTGGGGCTTAGCTGGGTCAAGCCACAGGGTCTTGAAGTTGGAACATTCTGGGATGGATGGAGAAGAGAGAAAGGGGAGATGCATCTGGCAGAGGACACACCAGCTTTATCTTGTTGGGTGCTGAATACTTGTGTATGTCTGTAAATATTCGTGAGCTTTATTCTGGGACCCAGTTAAGTTTCTTGGCAGCACTGTGATTCTTGTGGATCTTATATTTAAGCTTTGTTTAAGGCAAAACCAGAGCAACGTGGGGTCTAAAGTTAATTTTGTTCCATGATGGGGGCACGATCTTTCTCAGCATTAGACCCAAAACCCTATGACTTATGAGACTTCCAAGTAGGGCTATGGGGCGCCTGGGTGACTCAGTCGGTTAAGCATTTGACTCTTGACTTTGGCTCAGCTCATGATCTCAGGGTTGTGAGATCAAGCTCTGCGTCAGTCTCCATGCTGAGCATGGAATCTGCTTGGGATTCTCTCTCTCCCTCTCCTTCTGCTCCTCCCTAAAAAAAAAAAAAAAATCTATTTCCCAAGCAAGCCTGAAGCTTACCTGCATTCTGTGCCCCACTCACACTTTACCTCCATGTAGAGAGTTATTTCACACCTTTCCTTGCATCTTCAGCTCCTACTCTGCAGGCGAGACCCAGCTAAAATACCACCTCCTCCCATGAAGTCTTTCCTGCATCCACCAGAAGTAATCTCCCTTCTCTGAACTCTGTCGGCAATGCTCACCCTCTAATAAGCCACATACCACAACGTGCACATTTATCTCCCCACTAGACAGGAATCTCCTTATAAGGAGAAATCATTTCCTCAGCAATACCAGCTACTACCCATCCCTACTATCTGTTAGTAACTGTGAACAGATGAACAAATAAAAGGGCAAAAACTGTCATCCCATCACAGAGCACTTAATTCAGATTCACTAGACACATTTGGCCAAGTGCAGAGAGAGAGAGAGACCACAATTTACATATGGCAGGGAGTTCCCGCCCATCATTCAGGAATATCCTAGAGGTAAAGAGAACGTGGGACATGTTATGCTCTCTTTCCAATCCAAGTCTCGCCAGGGATGCCCCTAATGTTAAAAACTATCCTTTTATGACATGGGCCCTACATGTAATATAAGCCATGAGCCAAATGTTTCTTCAAGTGCCTAACTAAAGAAATAGTTGCCTGATTCAATGCTGGGAGAAAAACCACGTGGTTGAACTGAGAGTTGACGCATAGACAACAAACATTGTGCCTTCCTAGGGAATCTCAAGGGTAATTTTGACCTCCTGTGTCAGTTCACCTTAATCATGACTTCAGAACCAGACATTGGCTTCATATGTGACTCTCTTGATTTTCTGAAGAATGAACCATGCGTAACCCGTCTTGTATCCCCCCGCGCCTGGCAGCACGTCTGATATGCTACAGGGGATCAATGTATAAATGGTTCTGGGCTGAACCGAACCCAGCTGCAGTGTGAGCATGCATCCTAGGGCAGGAACATTGTGGTTCGTAATCATGCCTCTTCCCTCCAAGAATTGTGCAAACCCTCTGCCCAAAGTAAGTCGTGTATTGATTAATATACAATGGAGCTGTTAGGTTGCTACTAGACTTTAAGTATCAAAGAGCTGAGTAGTATAGCTTCAAGTTCTCCTTCAGTTGGCCTTTAGGCCTTTTTTCCCATCCCGTCCTTCATATACCTTAGGGTTCACAAGGAGGCACCTCGACTCACAGCAATTCTTCTAAAACTCTGAACTGAACTAAGCCATTTGCAATCATCTTAAGTTCCATATTGGTGGGATAGTATGTTTGAATCTTTATAATTAACATTATTGATATCATTTTGAGTTGTGTGCTCATTGAGATGTAAAAAATTGTCAAGAATCACTAAACTCGGGCCAACCATCAACATACCAAGGTCTGGCTTCAGGGACAGTTATCACAAACTCAGTGGCTTAGAATAATAGAAATTTCTTCTCTCCCAGTTCTGGAGGCCAAAAGTCTGAAATCTGTACTACTGGGCCAAAATTATGGCATCGGGGGGTACTGCGTGTTTCTGGAGGCGGTAGGGGAGAATCCATTCCTTGCCTCTTTCAGCTTATGGTGGCTGCTGGCTTTCCTTGGCTTATGGCCACATCTCTCTGATCTTCAAGGCCACCATCTTCAAATATCTCTCTGCCTTGTCTTCATATGGCTTTCTGTTCTGTGTTTGTGTACTCTCTCTCTGCCTCCATCTTTTAATGTTTTTTTTTGGTTGGTTTTTTTTTTTAAGATTTTATTTATTTATTTGACAGAGAGAGACACAGCAAGAGAGGGAACACAAGCAGGGGGAGTGGGAGAGGGAGAAGCAGGCTTCCCGCAGAGCAGGGAGCCCAATGAGGGGCTCGATCCCAGGACCCTGGGATCATGATCTGAGCCAAAGGCAGACGCTTAATGACTGAACCACCCAGGCGCCCCTTGTTGTTGTTTTTTTTTTAAGATTTATTTATTTATTTGAGAGAGCGAGTGAGTGAGAGAGCACAAGCAGGGGGAGAAGCAGAGGGAGAGGGAGAAGCAGGTTCCCCGCTGAGCAAGGAGTCCAATGTGGGTCTTGATCCCAGGACCCTGGGATCATGACCTGAGCTGAAGGCAGATGCTTAACCAACTGAGCCACCCAGGTGCCCCTCTCTCTGCCTCCACCTTATACGGATACATCCAATGGCATTTAGGACCCACCTGGATAATCCAGGTTATCCTGGATTCCCACCTCCAGATCCTTAATTTAATCATATCGATAAAGACACTTTTTTTATATAAGGTAACATTTTCAGGTCCCAGGGGTTAGGACCTGAGATCTTTGAGGGACTATCTGGCCTATTATATCTTCTCTGCAAATTTTAGATAAATTAAGAATATTCTGGAGGGTTCAAGTAATGGATGCTTACTAGAATCTAATATAGCCAATGCTATGTCCATTAAATAGATCAAAGCCAATTTTCTCCTCATCTCTGACATATGTCAGGGGATTAAAGGAACGGGTTTCCTTGAATATATAAATGTATCTCATCTTCCATTAGCAGTCTTGGCTCATGTGCTCACCACGATGCCACACTCAGCCTTTTGTCACACTCCCAACCAAGCAAAATCATCTTCACTGTGAGTAACACACATTTTACTGAAGACTGAAGGGGAGTGGGGGATGCAGGGGTGGTGGAAAAGGGAGTTTACAACATGCAACAAAATTTCATTTTAAAAAATTGCTGGGGCACCTGGGTAGCTCAGTCAATTAAGCCGCCGACTCTTGATTTCAACTCAGGTCATGGTCTCAGGGTCGTGGCATCAAGCCGCGCATCAGGCTCTACCTTCAGCGGGGAGTCTGCTTGGGATTCTCTCTCTCCCTCTGCCTCTGCCCCTCCCCACTCCCCTTGCTTGAGCTCTCTCTCTCCAGGATAAATAAACAAATCACTAAAAAAAAAATTCCTCCTTAAAATGCAAATCAAAACCACAGTGAGGTATCACCTCACACCTGTCAGAATAGCTAGCATCCAAAACACAAGAAGTAACAAGTGTTGGCAAGAATTTGGAGAAGGAATCTTGGTGGTGGGAATGCAAACTGGTGCAGCCACTGTGGAAAAGAGTTTGGAGGTTCCTCAAAAAATTAAAAATAGAATTACCACCCCCACACACAAAAATAAATAAATAAAAAATAAAATAAAAATAGAATTGCCATATGATCCTAGCAATTCCACTTCTGGGGTATTTACCCAGAAAACACTAACTAGAAAAGATATATGCACCCCCTAGGTTTATTGTAACATTAGAGCCAAGATGGGGCAGCAGCCTAAGCGTCCATTGATAGATACGTGGATAAAAAAGATGTGGTATAGATATATAATGGCTATTACTCAGCCATAAAAAAGAATGGGATCTTGCCATTGACAACAATACAGATGGAGCTAGAGATAAATCATGCTAAGTGAAAAAAATCAGTCAGAAAGAGACAAATACATTATTACACTTATATGTGGAATCTAAAAAAACAAAACAAGTGAACAAGCAAACAAACACAAAAACAGACTCTTAAATACACAGAACAAACTGGTGGTTGCTGGGGGCGGGGGGGGGAGAAGGGCAGAGGCAAAATAAAAGGGATTGAGAGGTATAAACTTCCAATTATACAATAAATAAATCACAGGGATAAAAAGGATAGCCTAGGGAATATAGTCAATAATATTGTAATAATGTCATATGGTGACTACACTTCTCATGGTGAGCACTGGTTTATGTATACAATTTTCGAATCACTAGGTTGTACACCTGAAATTATTATAACATTGCATGTTAACTATACTTCAATAATAAAAATTTTTTTAAAGGATCAGATGTAAGAATAAATTATATATTTTTAAAAATCCTCCGGAGACCATGCTTTCTCCTCCTTCACTTCTGCTCTGGTCACTAAACACTTGACCATGCTTCTCTCCCTTCTTCTTTTAAACCCCTCCCTATTGTCCTAAGCATCTCAATTCTTGCACAGAGCTTGCAAACTTCAGCCAACCAAGAGCTCTGCCGTTACCTAAATCTACCATCCTCAGAAAGGAACTGACAAGAAGCTGTGAGTCACAAACATGCTTTTGCATGCCTCACATACTAGCTCCAGCCATTCATCGGCTTACACATCAACCAAACACTGTCCCTTCTAGAAAGGAATCGGCTGCTAAGTAAAATACAAATTTTAATCATTAAATTAAGTTAATCAATCACTGTTTGTCCCTCTCTTCATATATCTTATCTATGATAGTCTTCAATATCTTGTGTACTGTGTAAGTTGGGGGGAAAAGAGTCCTCTGTTTCATCAAAGACTCCATACACATGACAGTTTCACAAAAACTAATTCTAATTTCTGTTCCTCTCAAAAAACTAACCTTACTGCTTTCTTGTTATCACTGTCCCCAGAAAACATTTTTGTAGTAAACACATTTTTCCTCTTCAGGCATTATGAGAGTTAAGAAAACATTCTTCAGCATTTGAAACATTTCCTCTGGACCTTTCCTTTCAGGAGCTAGTAGGTTTCCGAGAGTTTTCCAAAATTCTCCAAGTATGCCTGGCAACGTTTTGGAAAGAACAGAACCCTGGAGTGATTCCCTGGATCCACTTCTCCATCTAGTTTCACTGGAGAGATTAATCTTTCCAATCAATAGTTTAGTAGCTAGAAATCCATAAATGAAATGGTTTTGCCCTTTCCAATTGCACATGATTCACTTCCCCAGCTCTCTGACACATCACACTTTTTATATGAATTAAATTAGCTAAAATCCCAATCTGTCTACCAGTCACCATAGAGGGTATGAAAATGAGTGAGAACATCCGTGCCACCAAGAATTCCCGACGGGAGAGGGCAGACAATGTAGCAGCTTACCCGATATTGACAAAAGCACAGGCAGATCAAGTCACTGGCAACAAATGTTAACACTGGGAAGCTGTTTTTATCCACCCGTTTCAGGACCAAACTGCTTTCCTAGATTGGAAGAGGCACATAGATTTCCACGTGGATTATTTGCACATAGATCATAATCAGGTAGTTGGAGCATGCAGCCTAGCATTTTTTTGGCCAGACCCTCCAAACTATCTATCTCAGAAACAACATCAACAACAACAAAAAAGTGGGTCATTTGTTGGGTTTAAAACCTGTGGGAAGGATTGAAAATATCCAAAAGGACGAGAAGGGACAGGAGGTGGAGAAAGAAAAAAGGAGGAAGAAAAGCAGAGAAGTACAAAAGGATCCTAGCTCAAAGAGAGCAGTTACAAATCTTGTGAATATATAACACATGTATAAGCCCAAATTCTGCACTTGAAAACAACCAGGTTCAGCTCATGAATCCCTCATTAGAGTCTACTGAGGAGCATCAAAGGACCAAGAGCCCAGAGTCTGGTTCTAACGAGGGAGACCTTTTCCAATTGTAATCCTAAATCCTCCAGTCGCTGGTCTTCACATATGCTACCAGCCTGAAGATTTAAAAAAAAAAAAAATGAGGTCAGCCCCCTGGGTAGGGGAACGGGGGCGAGGAGCCATATGTCATAAACAGAAAGCCTATGAATATTTTCTGACAATCTCTAAAAATGAAAATGCCTTTGGCTTCTCCCTGATCATTCCAAAACCTGCCCCTCTGAGCAAGGACAGGGCACTCTTCACGGCTGACAGCTTTCGGGAGCAGAATATTTTGAGAAAACGATTTCTCTTCTCACAGAGGGAAAAAAAAAATCGGATGCCTCCTGACAGAGACTGCATCCAGGAACAGAAGGGGTGCCCGCTAGCTGCTGGCCCGCGGTGAAGGGCACTGGCGAAGACAAAAGGTGTTTTCCCTTCTGCGGCAGAGAGAAGCCCATCTGTTATCCTGCCCAGGCGCCGGGCCGGGGAAATCCTTCATGAGCAAGATGCCTCCTTCCAGAGCTCCCTGGAAACACTCCCCAGACGATCCCGCCCACGCACGCTGCTTCCCAGCCTGCACTTTTGTATTTTTCCTTTTTATTGCTCTAGAGTGCTGGGCAGAGAAGGGGGCCTGTGATTTACAACTAGCAGGAGGGGTCTGCCCTCAAAGCTGTCAGAAACGCATAGCATCATTTCGCACTGCAACAGCACTGACTGCCTGAATTCAGAGACACACACACCTAAGGATGGGCATCTGGTAGCCACCCTTACGGGAGGTGGGAGCTAGCCAAAGCGGAGACCCCCCCCAAGATCACGGAGAGGGGATCTGTACAGAAGCAGGGTCCCTGGGGTTGATGGATGGACTCCTGCCACAGCCACCCTGTCCTGCTGATGGCCAGGTTTCTCTGAACCAGAGCCAAAGTGACAGTCTGAGCACTGGATGCAGGAAGGACTTCTCCTCCTCTGGCCCCAGGAGGAAAGAGGAGAGAGAGCCAGCCTCACTAAGAACCCTGTGCACCCAACAGCCCCCACGGTGAGCCCTCAGAACGGGGAGAAACAGTAATTGTTCACTGACTGGGGCCACCCAAGGCGCATTGAGCCTCCCCCCGGAGGCAGGTGTATGCATCTCTCATCTGCCTTTGGAATGCTTCTGCACAAAATACCGATACGCCTCTCTGCTCCTAGCCTTTGGGATTAGAGCAATCTAACCACTCCACCCATTTGTAAGGCTCTACTCTCCTTGTGCTTTCCTTCAAGAGTTAATTCATGTTTTCCTTGACCTGATTTGTGCTTTGGGGAATGTTGGAGAGCTTTCTGGAATGAATGACGTAAGTCCCGGGTTTGCCTCCACAGATCAGACTATCCATCGGTTGCCAGGATCTGATCTGTCTGTAAAAGTGCACCTGGTAATCTTGCGGGAGGCCAGGCACGGGAGCCAGGAAGACACCGGACAGGTCCTCCCCTGACCTTTAGAAGTCCTTGGCTGGAGGCATGGTGTTGAACGGCGCTCTCTTCTTCCTTTACCTCGCGGCAAATGTTGATGACCCAGGGAGGGGAGAGCCCGGAGCTGTTACAGTGAACAGGGAAACAAGAATAGGGCAGCAGCACCACCGTTCTCAAACTTGCAGAACTGCAGGAAAGAACATGAAAGAAAACCTGGGTGCGTGAAGACAAACCTTTACCCCGCTGCGGACCACAGGAGGTCACGTGGCTCGCTTTGTAACTATCACACCAAACCAGGTGAGTTTCATTCGTTATCCATTGACCCTAACCAATGCAAGCAACCCATCTGGAAATTCCAGTAATCAAACTACAAGGAAGTTTTTCGGCCTTTTAAAGGGTTTGCAGCCTTTCAATGATCTACAAAGATCAACAGAGTCCTATGGACACACCTCGTTGTAGCACGCTTCGCAGATACTGCGTTCTTTACAAATTGCCACAAACCCTGCCCCCACGAAGCCTATCCGCACCGTTTTTCCAACAGCATTTTCCCCACTTAATGTCTCTGTGTCTCCTTTTGGTCATTCTTGCGGTATTTCAAACTTTTTCATTGTTACGACATTCGTTATGGTGATCCGTGATCAGCGATGCAACCTCAGAGCATGGCTAACATCTTTTAGCAACAAAGCATCTTTAAATTAAGGTGTGTACATCATGTTTTAATACACAATGCCACTGCACGCTTAACAGATGACAGCTGAGTATAAACGCAACTTTATATGCGCTGGGAAGCCAAGGAACTCAAGTGACTCACTTTACTGTGATACTTGCTTTATTTGCTTTATTGTGGAGTTCCGGAATTTAACCTGCAGTACCTCCAAGGCACGCCTGTATAATAAACAGATCGTCACTTTATTTGACTCTGTGTAAACACTGCGTTTTAGGCTACCGAAGGAAAGTGCGCTAAGAACAGAATTCATTCTTGTACAGAAATTCTGATGTCTGGTCCATCACGGCAAGCACCATATATTTTTGTGCCAGAGGCCAAGGCAGTCCCCAGCCCATAGTGGTCTCTGGTGTATGGCATATGGCTTTTGCAAAACTGAAAAAAAGTCCGAGTCAGAGAAGTCTGAAGAACAGTGTTTCTGCCCCAGTGTAGACCAGATTGAGAAAACTCCACCAAACTGCCAGTCCGTCTTTTCTCCAAGTCTGTAAAGCATAATTGAGGACTGGCTCCCTAGGGCATAAAAACAACAAAGAGCCCGTGGTTGGGGGTGGGGGTGGGGGGTAGAAAGGTCCTTTCTGGAATATACAAGAAATGAAACATTTGCGAGAGATTAGAAAAAAATTTCCTAGTGCAAAGAAATACCTAGGATATCGCATATTCTCCCACATTGCCTGCTCTGGCATGAAAAGAAATCCTATATTCCGAATCTTGATGAGTCTTCATTCAGAGTCTTGTCATTTGAATTAACCATGTGTTCCCGGTGAGGAAACTAGACAAAGATGCGCACACAGAAGACATTTGCAGATTATCCAGCCCCACCCCCTCATTTTACGCAGAAGGAAGAGAAGCCCAGAAAAGCCAAGTGATTAATACAAATCATCGGAGCAGTGAGATCAGTGCTGACACTCCAACTCTGGGCTTCGAAGCCAACAGCCCCCTCAAGGTCCGTCTCAGGCTTCCTCTGGAAACCATATGACCTCCTCCAGCCCTGCCTCCCTCACCAGGCTGAAGGGACCAGCGGAGGTGTCCCTCTTTTGTCCATCTGACAAGTCTATCCTTAAGGCCCATCTCAAGCCTCCCCCAGTAGATCATGGCTTCCTGCAATCTCTCACCCTGCTGGAGAGAGAGAGAAATAATGGCAATTATTTCTCATTCAGATTTACCTCTTTCTCTGTCCTCCCCTGTGACCCTTCAGATATTGTCAGCAGCAAAACACCTGCATAATTGCTACCAGAAGACTTGACCTTTCCATTTTGATTGCTGCTTTGTTCCTGACTTCCTCTCTAGACTATAAACTCCTTAAGACCAGCATCTCAATCCCTAACCCAGTGCCAGCGAACGATACTTGGTAAATAAGCAGTGTTGTTATCTAGTGTTGTTATTTGCCTGTTTATTTCACTTTTTGTGGTATATGTATTATCTCTCCTGACTTCCAAGCAGATTTCCAGTTCCTTGATTTCAAGATTCTTTGTTTCCTTTATATCCCATGATTATTGGGGTATATGACAGGGAGGTGGAGATAAGCCAGGGGGGATTGTCAGGTGCGTATTCTATACCTCAGATGCTCTGGCAAGAGTCTGAGTGTCCCCCCAGGCTGTGTTCTGAATTCCGCCACATTCTACCCCTGTGGTACAGCAAGAGGGAAGAACTTCTCAACCCCAACACCATGGCACAGAGTGGACTTGATCTACCAGGTGGCTCTGGAAAGGAACATGGCCGCCACAGAGACATGGATGAGTCAGCTCAGTTCACTGGCTATCCCAGAACAGCTCGGCTTTCTGTTAGGTGAGCCCGACTCCATTCCTTAGCCCTGCAAGGGAGGAGGGTGACAGGCCCCCAAAGAAATAAAGTAGAACAGAAGACTTAAGGTCGTTCCTCATTTCCCTCATCCTAACTATAATGATTTTACAGCAAACGCAAAGGGGCAATCTTCTGCAGGACAAAGGCTGGAGAATGGGGTGGCCATAGTCATATTTCCAGAATGATTTGTCTTTAGATTTACTCATAATGTTATTGTCTTCCAGATTGTTTTGGTTCAAGAGTCAAAAAAGGATAATACACCTGTCTGCACTCATTTTTCTCTGTGGTAGACACGTTGCTAAGTACTCTACCTATTTTATCTCATATAATGCAATCACCAGCTCTATGAACTGGGCCTTTTTTCATCTGTTCTACACTAGATGAAACGGAGGCAAATGACATGAGGCACCTTGTCTGAGATCCCATGACTAGTAAATGGCAGAAAAGGCAGGTAGCTCCAGGAGAGACCATGTCTCCATTGTTTCCAGCCATAAACACTCCCCCCATTATATACACACACCATAGTTCCTAGCACATAGCAGATATTCAATTAATATTCTATTAATATTTGTTGAAGGAACAGAGGCTCCTGGTGGCTCAGTAAGTTAAGCATCCAACTTGATTTCGGCTCAGGCCATGATCTCAGGGTCTTGAGATCACGCCCTGCATCCAGCCCCACGCTCAGTGCAGAATTTGCTTTTCTCTCTCTCAAATAAATAAATAAATAAAATCTTTTAAAAAAATATTTGTTGAGGGAACAAATAAGCAAATGAGAGGAAAAAGGGTTGCCTCAAGAGTAGAAAGACTAAGATTTCATAAGTAAATCAATCTTTGGCCAACTTATTTTATATTTTTTTATTTTGTACTTTCGATCAAAAAAACTCCCAAACTTCTATCACTTAATAAGAAACACATAAAGTTAGAGTAGATTTGTTTTTTTCCCAGCCATAGTAGAACATGAATAAAAGAACCAAAAATTGACCAAAATCTGAAATCCCTCCCCCTACCAGAGAGGAAGGAGTCTCTGGACCGTGGTGATCAGGAATGCACAGAAATTGGACTTTATGAGGAAAATACTAGAGTTCTAGTACCGGAATAAATTCTCATGTCATCTGGTCCACATCCTAGTTTCCAGCACAGAAATACCTAAATCAGCCAACACAAAACCTTGATTCTGGATAAAAGACTTTATAAACACAAAGAAGGCCAGCAAAGACACTCTTCCTACTACAGTTTCACTTCTCACAAAGTTGGAAGAGACTTTCAGGGATCAGTAGTCATTCATTAATTCATCAAATATCTGGAACACTGAATACTTTTTCCCATAGATATAAAAGATGCCTTTTTTTTTTTAATAGCTGTGAGCTTCAGTTGTGACGCCCGAAAGGTCTGTGAGAGAGATCCTATGTTCTTTCAGTTTTAACATTTTAAGAGTCAGGGGCCACTGGGTGGCTCAGTTGGTTGAGCATCCGACTCTTGATCTCAGCTCGGGTCTTGATCTCAAGATCGTGAGTTCAAGCCCTGCATTGCGCCCAGCGTGGAGTCTACTTTAAAAAAAATTTAGAAGTCATTTTGGGGCTCCTGCCTGCCTCAGTCAGTAGAGCGTGCAACTTTTGATCTTGGGGTTGTGAATTCAAGCCCCATGTTAGGTGTAGAGATCACGTAAATAAATAAATCTTTTTAAAAAATTGGAAGTCATTTTAATAGGTTTTGCAGTATATACCTCCTAAAATTAACCAGTGTCTCTTGTTAAAGAACCTTCCTGAGCCTCACTGAAGTTCCATACCCCCTGTGTGTTGTGGGTAGAGTCTGCTCAAGGTCTGGCGAATTCAATTTACCTGTAAATGTTCCCTTCAGGAACTATATTATTCTTCTGAAACTACCTTGGATTTCACTGCTACTTTCACCAGAATCACTGAGAATGAGCTCCAGCTCTTTGTTGGGAATGACTGATAAACAGTTAAAAATTTGGCATGAAAGCTAGCATTAATTAGGCTAGCTCCTTGCCAAATCCAGTTAGTAATTATTGAGATTCCTACGTAGAAATCTTTCCAATTTTCAGACCCATGTAAATCAGCCCAGCCTAGATCCCACACTAAGAAATGGATGTCATCTAAAGAATTGTCTTTTCATGACAATAAACATTTCTTAACTAGTGTTTTCTCAGAGCTTTCAATTGTCAATGCCAGGAGGCTTATCATGAGGCTCAAGATTCGGTCTTCTTAACTACCCCATAAACACTTTGTCAGCTTTTAGTCGCCATCACCGTGGCCACCAGGCAGTGCCACTTAATCATGCAAAACCCATGGTGTCTACAAGACCCCTCCACCCCTGCCCACAGGTGCACCAAGGTACAGAGCTCCATGGTGATCCATACCACAGTTATTTCTTGCTTTTACCAACCTCTCTCCTATCATCAAAGAGGCACATAAGTATCCACAGGGCTGGGGAGGAAACAGAACCGATGGACAGACTGCAGGCAGTATTCAAATTCACCCTTTGGATGAGTTCTCTCCCAGAAGTCATCCTCAGTCTTCACGCAGATGCCCTTCCAGGCTGCCTCCCTGTGTTCTAGGCAACACAGACGCAACTAGCAGCGGGGTGCTCTTTTGTCTACACCTGGGGCCCCTGGGGATCCAAATTTACATCAGAATCAACGGCAGGATAAAGAGAATTTCAATCCAACTGCTTCGGTACAAAGGAAAACTGAATCCCCGAGTTTTAGAAGCTTCAATCCCATATGCCAATATGCAAATGTCAGCCTTTGTCAATTTACAGAGAAAAAAATAAAATGATCATGAGTGAAGAGAGCAGTTCATAAGCAAAGCATTGAACTGACAGGGCCAACTGAGGTTGTGCTTAACAGAGGGCATGGGTTGCAAAAAATTCTCTGGAATGTGTAATTGGGTTTTGTGTTGAGTGATAAGAAGTAGGATAAGTACTTCTGCCTGAAAGATGAGAGTAAATGTTAAATATTAATTGGATGAAAGGAAAAAAAAACACCATTGAGAGAAAGAAAGAATATATTCTTTGTTCCACTGCCATACACAGACAACAGTGAATAATATCAGGAATAAGAATGGATTTGAGAGCCCCTGGCAAATTGTAAATGCCATTCAAACAAAACATATTATTATGCAAATGCAAGATCTATGTTACAATACTTTGAAAATTAATCATTTCTTTCTCTCTACCCTCAGATTTAATAAGGTAAAAAGAAGGTACCTAAAGAATGTGGATCCTGAGGAATAAAACCTAAGTGATCAGGGTTCGTTTTCAGTTACCTCTGTCTAATTTATAGCAGAGATATAGATTATAATTTATAATCTATCTTTTAGCTGATAAGATTATAAAAAAGGATTTACACGGCTTACTTTTCCTTAATACTTAACCATAGCATATCCTCACAATGTATCACTTCTTTTCTTGTTCTTCTTTTAATCTAGCTCCTTCCCTCCATACCTTATCTAAAAAAAAAAAAAAGGCAAAACAAACTATGGTCCTAACAAAAAGTACCAAAGTCAGGTTTGCTACTCATTCTCACTGCTTTTACAAATTTCTCTCTCTTTTCCCTTTTTGGTCAATTTCCTTCCTCCCTCCCTCCTTCACCACTTCTTCCCTCCCTTCCTTCCTCCCTTCCCTCCCTCCTTTCCTTCCTCCCTTCCTTCCTGTTACTTCCAACTCCTCAACTTCAGCAACAGACCTGTAAATTCCAGCCTCCCAAGGCTCTGAGAGTACCTTCAGAGTCCTCTGAAGTTAGATGCAATGCTCCCTGGGACACCTGGATTTCCTGTCAGTCACTAATCATCCCTAATCATAATAATCATTATAACCTTCCAAAAATATAGGCCTTTTTTTATATAAATTATGTTAAAGGGCAGGAGCAGAATAGTTGTTAAAGTAATTGGTTTTCCAATTAAAACCAAAGTTTCCTGTGCTAAAAAGTCACAATGTTGAAAATCATTCTGTCAAAATAGTCCTGGGCTCTAAATAAAATTTGTATTTTTAGCTCTGACAAATGTTAATTGAAATCAGTGTTAGAAACATGGGTGAATCCATAAACTGGGGATTTGAAAGCTATCCCATTACAACAGGACAGAAACTGAGCAGCTGTCTTCCATATTGCAATTTTGGAAATTACTTTCTTAGTGGACAATATGAAATTGTAATGGAATCATGGCATTGGAAGGAAATTTAGTGATTTAATAATTAACCCCTGATTTTATTTTGTATTTTTATTTATTCAAAATAAGATTTACTTTTATTGTATTTCATTTTTAACAGATAATGCATTCACATTATTGAACAATGTAAAAATACTCAGTGAAGGGTCTTGCCCCCCACTTTGCATCATCTGACAGTTCCTTTACACACATATACCCACCCCAACAGGCAACTACCTTTTAATCTAACAAAAGCTGGTTCTGCCAAGATCATCAACACAGTTTGTTGATTAGATGAAGCTTGAGTTTGTTGCTTACTGCAGGAAGCAAGAGCACACGACATCCCAAAGCTTTGTTGTGTCTCAGAGAGGGTAAGATAAAGTCAAAATTTATTGAGAATTGGAAGTTTGGCTTAAGGCTTGTCTTTCAATGTTCGGACTTGACTGAGACTGGGTAAGAATCACAACATAAGAGCCCAGGATTAATGAAGCCATCAAGGTGAGGATTTTGAGACTAAGGGATTCAGAATCCTAATGCACAAATTGTTGATGTTTTCCAGTGAAGACTGGATGGGTCTTCTGAGAAGCTCCTGTAACAAGCATTCAAGCCATTGGCTTGGGCATGACAACTGCCCAAGAGGAAAAAATATGGTACTAGAGAGAGTGGAAAAACAAAGTGGTGTCAGTTGAGACAGTAAGGTGTGGTTTCCACTCTCCATGATCAGGCTCAGTAAGGGAGTAGATGGTTTTGGTTCTCAATTAGCTTCTCGTGCCTCCTTCCAAATTTTCTCCGTGTAAGTAAGATCAAGCATTAACATATATTCTTGTTTCTCCTCCCTTCTATTAAACAAAAGACTGTACATTATACACATTCTTCTGAATCTTGATTTTCTCATTTAACAATGTATCCCAGACATGCATGTCAGCACTGGAGTTTCTTCTCTCTTTAATACAGCTATATGAGATTCTATAGTACAGATGTACGAAAACGTATTTAACAATCCTCTATCGTGTTGCTCCCAGGCTTCTGATAATACAAACAATGCAGCAATGAATACCTTTTGATGTCTGTCATTTCACAATCTGAAAGATGAACTCTCAGATGTGCGATTGATTGAGAGGTATCTGCATTTGTAATTTTTTTTAAAGATTTTATTTATTTATTTATATGAGAGAGAGAATGAAAGAGAGAGAGAGAGCACAAGGGGGTGCATCAGAGGGAGAAGCAGACTGCTTGCTAAGCAGGGAGCCCAATGTGGGACTCGATCCCGGGACTCCAGGATCATGACCTGAGCCAAAGGCAGTCGCTTAACCAACTGAGCCACCCAGGCACCCTGCACTTATAATTTTGATAGCTATGGTGAACTGACCTCAACAGGGTCAGTGTTGATTTTCTCTTCTCCAAGCCCCCCACTTTATAGACTAAGAAGACCGCAGCCAAGAAAGATCAAATCACCGTTTTAGTTCACCCAAACTGTTAAAGAGTTTGTGGCTCTCACACACCTACACCTCCTGAATTCCAGTACAGTGTTCAAGTTCACCTGAATCTTTCCGAATATGAAGGCAGCCATTGCTGACCTCCAGGAATCGAAAGGAAGATCCCAGAACCCTCTTGACAAATGACCGGTGTAGGCAAACCAAGTACATTTCCTAATCTGTGCTTCCCAACCCAACTGCAGTAGCTGAGTGGATCCTACTGGAAGAAAAAGAGAGCGGAAAAGAAACATTTAAGTGGAAGGTGAGAAAAAGGAGAAAATAAATAGAGAAGGAGCAATAACATAAAAGTCACCTTGTGCTATGAAACAGATTGGCTGTATTAGTGGGTGTCTTTAAAAATAGCAACCTCATTAACAAATGCCATAGTCATTTGCATTTTCAGAGATTTCGGAATCTACTTGGTTTAATACCATCTCCATCTCTTGCCATCCAAGTTGGTTGTGCTGTCATTCCTTAAACTGTAGCTCACATAAATTAAAGCCAGTAGGTACATTTTAGAAACCGTAAAACTCCATATGCACAGATCATTAACAGATGTATTTGTTTGCTTGGTCTGCTTCTCAGTCTGGCCTCCTAAACCATGATTACACCAGCTCATCAAGAATCAATCCTCTTGATGACAGGTAGTTTGGCCAAAGGACAAAAAAAAAAAAAAAAAAAAAGCCATAGAACACCCAGTCCCTACAACATCCAAATATCTTTGCTTACATGGTTCTGCTCAAATCTAAGGCAAAGGGCATAAAGTATGCATTTCTCCCTGGTCAAAAAAAGCTGGAAATAAACGCTGTATGTTTTACATAAAGGAGACATTTAGTAAATGCTAGTTTATAAGGTCTATAAAGCAACTAAAAATTAGGGGAGTCTGGCTGGTTCAGTCAATAGAGCATGCAACTCTCGATCTCGAGGTTGTGAGTTCGAGCCCCATGTTGGGTGTAGAGATTACTTAAAAATAAGATCTTTTGGGGGGCACCTGGGTGGCTCAGTCGTTAAGCGTCTGCCTTCGGCTCGGGTCATGATCTCAGGGTCCTGGGATTGAGCCCCACATTGGGCTCCCTGCTCGGCGGGAAGCCTGCTTCTCCCACTCCCACTCCCCCTGTTTGTGTTCCCTCTCTCGCTGTGTCTCTCTCTGTCAAATGAATAAATAAGATATTTTTTTAAAAAAGAAAGATTCTTATCCTAAAATGTAGCTGACTTGGTTCCAAGTGGGAGTTGAGGCCCCAAATCCACTGAGTCTCCATCCCACCCCACCCCCAGAAAGCCCTTTTGAACTCTGGGGAAGACTGACATGTGGAGAGGCATAGAAGCTAGAGAGATTCTCCATGGTTTGAGGTGGAGGAAAACATCCCACCAGAGATGGTACAACTTGCAACCTCTGTACATCAGTCTACAGATCAAATGATCAAAGAGAGATTGCCTTGTGCCAACAGAAGAAGCAACAACCTAAAGCACCTGATCTTTCCAAGTGAAACCCAAATAGCTATAAAGCGAACAAGGTAATTTTTCATCTGTAACAACAATAACTGGACACTAATTTGGAAGGTAACGCCCCTTCTCTCTTCTTCACCATAGATACAACCAGTCTCTAAATTGAGGTTATGACTTCCACGAGAAATCTGTAGCTTATCTAATTTTCTCCAGGCTTTAGATCTCTAAAATATCTGGCTTTAATATTATGCATATTCTAATTTGGATAATTAATTCAACTAGCTGTGATTCCTCACTTTAACAAACAGAGAATGAAGGAAAATGCAAAAATTTAACACATAGAGAAAAGGTGTTAATTTCTTAAGGTATCAACCAGCCAAAGAAAAACAAGTAAGTTGCCTGCACTTTTTATATGTAAGCCAAAAGATGTGACTTCATGACTTCATGGTCGGGAGACTTTTTGTGTGTGTTGTGTGGGATTTGTCCTATTAGTCTCTGGTCCCACAAACTTTCACACCTTTCACATGAATAGCTTGAAAATCACCTTGTAGAGTTTTGCTCCTTTAAATATCTTAAGTAATTCAGGCAATTCCTCATTATACAAACACTGGTTTTCAGGTGTGTAGATTACATAAGGTCTCTGTTAATTCTCCTTCATTGCAGTCATTCCACTGCTTTCAAAACCTGCAATGAAACCAGATTTTTTAGACAGAGAGTTTGATCCCATATATGTATAAAATTAATGAAAATAAGAGCTCAGGGGGCAACCTGGGTGACCCAGACAGTTAAGCATCTGACTCTTGATTTTGGCTCAGATCATGATCTCAGGGTTGTGAGTTGGAGACCCGCTCTGGGCTCCAGCTGGGCATGGAGGCTGCTTAAGATTCTCTCTCTCCCTCTCTCTCTGCCCGCCCCCCAACATGCACACATTCTCTCTCAAAAAAAAATTTTTTTAATAAATAATAAATAAAAGCTCAGTATATATTCACACATGTGTGCAAATCTAAGGGAAACATCTGGAAGAACACACTCTGTATCTTATTGTTAAAAGACGTGGGAGAACTGGAAGGGGCTATGCTTTTCCTGTCAACTCTGTATACTTCACCATTGTCTGAATTTTTTAATACCATGAGAATGTATTCATGTACGACTTGTAAGGAATGATCTGAAGGGAAAATTATTTGATTAAATTTCAGTTACAAAATAAAGTTTCAATCATCACTGCAAAATCTAGATGCTACATTGTAGACCCATAAGAGTATAACCTACCAGAAAACCTTTTTATTTTATTTTTGCATGGAGAGATATCATTTGTGTCCAAGGGAAGAATCCAAGAAGAATCTTTTATTTAAAAAAGATTTTATATCAAATGGGGGGGGCAGAGGAAGAGAGAGAATCTCAAGCAGACTCCCTGTTGAGAGCAAAGCCCAACGTGGAGCTCGATCTCACCACCCTGAGATCAAGACCTGAACCAAAATCAAGAGTCCGACGTTTAACCACCTGAGCCCCCTAGGCACCCTGAACAGTCTTTTTGAACAAATTTTTGGGAAAGTTCAGCTGCTATAAACATAAGCTACTTTTGTCACTTGTATTTTCCTGAAGTGAAAGAGGAATATTATCCATCATAAGTGCTTTCCACTTGCCTTCTTCTTTTACACAGTAGAGATTCTGTACAATCAATTCCAATCAAGTTTGTTCCTGTGTCCTTTTGGATTCTTTCAAAGAATATTCTTTCTCAAAGCCAATATTTTTGTGCTATTAACCTTTGAACATCCCCTTTGCCGGGGCCTGACATCAGATTGAATTCTGACTGCTCCCTCCTCAACCTACAGCTTCTCTCTCATCGCTCTGCCTGGCTCCCATCCAAGTTTCTGGCACCGAACCCACAATCAAACACTGGCCAGCCTACACAAACTGTTCCAGGAAAACAAGCCTTTAAAGGCATTTCCCTGTATTTGATCAGGAAATCTACTCACTTCTCTCCTCCAAGGACAAATTAAATTGAAAAGCCCTGTAGGCCACCATCTAATTCAATTCAGCCAGGATTCATTGAGTCTTGCTATGTTGAAGACACTCTAGTAGATACAGTGGCATTGACAATGACAGCTTAACACTCCTCAAGCAGTTGACAATCTAGCAAAGGCAAAATCGTTCAGACCCCTGTGTCCCCTCCGTGAGAATGACACACACTCTTAGAACCTTTGGAGATTTACTGTGTGTGATTAAACATACGTGACATAAAATTTCCCATTTTAACTATTTTTAAGGGTATAGTTCAGTAGCATGAAGTACATTCGCAATGCTGTGTGACCATCACCACCGTCCATCCCCAGCACTTTTTCATCATCCCAAACAGAAACTCAACCCATTAAACAAAAACTTCCCATTTCCCCTACCTCTTAGCCCCTGGTGACTTCCATTCTACCTTCTGTCTCTATGAATTTGTCTGCTTTAAGTACCTCGTATAAGTGGGATCATACAGTGTTGGTCCTTCCATGTCTGGCTTCCATCATGGAGCATAATGTTTGCAAGGTTTATCCATGTGGTAACAGGTGTCAGGTCTCATTCTGTCTTCAGACCAAATAATATCCTGTTGTATAAATATACTACATTTTGTTTATCCATTCATCTGTGGATGGACACTTGTTTTACCTTTCAACTAGAGATTTTCCATTAAGTAAATCTTTCTTGTTCAGATTCCTACAAACCCGATGTTTGGATTCCTTTGAAAGACCCAGAGTCGTCTTTTTCAAGTGTCCTCAGTCTCTCTGATAGGATTACAACATTCTGTAGAATCAAAAGCAAGTCATTGGCACAAAAGAGTAAAACCATGTTCAGGGTCGGTTTCAGCGTGAAGAGGGCATAGCTGCTTCTGCTGCTACAGATATTTCCACCTTTCAGACACATGCACGCACGCACACGCACGCACACACACACACAAACAACATCCAGTGAAAGGCGTGTCAGGGTTGGTATTAAAACTGAACAATGAAAATGTCTTCCATTGGGATATTACACCAGGAAAAGTTGCAAAGGGTGAAGAAGGGTGTTGTCTACTTCTCTTCCAGCTTCCTCGGTTTGACCCCCTCTTACTAGGAGACTGAGAATTATCAGGTAGAATATTGCTTAGAGATTTTTCTGTGAGATTTTCAAGACAAGAAGAGTTGCTTCGGGCCCACATGACACAGTGCACCTCAGAGCTGGTGAGGCCTTCACATCCCTGAAAACACCCAACTTTATGGATCTGGGAGACTCTGAAGACAATCCACAAGCACAGACAGGGCTGTCCTCTTGATGGGCAATGGCAGGAGTTCTTCCTTCTTCTAGCATCTTTGTGGGCCAGGGAAAGCTAAAGTAAGAGCCCAAGAGTGGGCATGGTGCCCACAGGTGACAAACTGAGGTGTGGACATACGTGCAGCATCTTTGAGGAAATTATTGGTAAACACTTTGTGGAGAAATAGGATTCTGCTATCATGGATGGGGACCATTAGCTGATACTACAATGTCGTTGGTACAAATAGAAGTGCCTCTGGGTCCATTTTACCCACAATTCTGGCATTTAACAATCAAATTCCGAGCCTGGGTATGAATCTGAGTAAATGTTTACACAGACCTTCTGAGAAAACTGTGGGTCCCTTTGCCAGCAATATAAAGACCACTATTTTCCAGAGTCCTGTACTAAATCTGCTCTAAATGACAATATGGTGACCAGCTGTTGATGTTATTCGCCACATGGAAAATAGTGGGCTTGCTGGAAATGGTATCGGCGTGGACATAATTTATTAGTGGGTGATGAATAATGATTTACAAATCTAAAAGATGCAGCTCTTTAAAGACATGACCTTAAAGAAACAGTTAACCAGGGGCTCCTGGGTTGCACAGTCGGTTAAGCGTCTGACTCTTGGTTTCAGCTCAGGTCATGATCTCAGGGTGGTGAGATCAAGCCCCACATCGGGTTCTGTGCTCAGTGGGGAGTCTGCTTGAGATTCTCTCTCTCTCTCCCTCTACCTCTGTCTCTCTCTCTAAAATAAATAAATAAATCTTAAAAAAAAAATACAGTCAACCTGTTTCAGCAAAAGACATACCATATGCCTCAGCTATAAGGTGAAATATATTCTCAAACTATTTTCTTTTTTTCTTTTTTTTTTAAGAAACACACCCTGGCATGACATCATTTTCATGGTTAGTGCAGGAGAGCTTAACTCTTTTTTTTTGGATTTTATTTATTTATTTGAGAGAGAGAGATAGCAAGAGAGAGCATAATCGGGGCACAGGGGGAGAGGAAGAGGGAGAAGCAGGCTCCCCATTGAGCAGGGAGCCCAATGTGGGACTTGATCCCAGGACCCTGAGATCATGACCTGAGCCAAAGGCAGATACTTAACTGACTGAGCCACCCAGGGGCCCCTATTCTCAAACTATTTTCTTACTAAATTGGGAGTGAATTTTTATTCAAGTCTAGACAATACATTTCTCAATAGAGCACTCTCTCTGTTGTTGTTTGGATTGTTTTAAGATTTTATTTTTAAGTAATCTCTACACCCAAATGGGGCTCCAAATCATGACCCCAACTGAGATCAAGAGTTTCACACTGTACTGACTGAGCCAGCCACGTTCCCCAGCTGTTGTTTTATCTTATTTGTTTCGAGAAGACATATAGGTAGTAAGAGTAGGCAAGGGCATGCTGTGGTAACAAGTTAGCCTCAAAGACTCCGTGACTTAACACAACTGGTTTATTTCTTGCTCATGCTTCATGGACCTTGTGAGTTGGCAAACCTCAGTTCCACATGGTCACTCAGGAATCCAGGACAACAGAGCCTCCACTATCTTGTAAGGGCACCATATGGAATGTGTGGCTTGCCAACAACAGTACTAGAAGCTCGCCCATGGATTTTCCACTACCATACGCCAGAAAGAGACACAATCACCGCCCTTCATGTTGCCCTGGCCAGGACTCCCTCTCTGATTCTCATCTCATTGCAAGAAGGCTGGGAAATTTAGGAAAAGAAAATGTTGTATCTGGTGAGCATTACGGTCTCTGCCACTATAGCCTGACATGACCAAAGTCATGGGATGTGTAAGAGTGCTCAACTGACAAAGCTGATTTTTTTAAAAGCAGAACAATAAATGTAACAAAACCAGTGGGTTGTTTTGGTAAACAAATATTTTCAAGATTACCTGAAAAGCAACACACTGAGTGATTACACGGTACAGATCTCAACAACACACTGAAAAGACATTTTTTTAAATAAGTTTTTCAATGTGAAGCAAATGGGTATGTTGGACCTGACCACTGACAGCATCATACAAGGATTTAGAAGGGTGATGTCTTCTAAATCTAAAGGCAGAAGTGAAAGTGTTGTCCTCTAGAAAAATACGAGCCTAGAAAAAAGCAACATCTCTAAAATCATCTTGTGTTACATACGTATTTTTAAATTTATAGTCTAAGCAAATGAATAATTAAATATTGTAACTACAGAGTTGACCATGTTATCGATATCCTAAAGTTCGTATACTCAGCTTGGCCTTCAGACTCATTTTTAAATGCCTCTCATAAGATAAATGATCAATATTGCCCAAATTTTGTGCTTATACAGTTTATACAGTGGATAAAAGAGACTACAAAGGAGAACTCGAATAAACTGATTTAAGGTAGCAGCAATACGTACTTGAGGATGCTGGCATCTGGTTAAATGCATCTGAGAAAAGTTTTAAGATGAGCTTGAATTCTGAACCACACAGACTCATATTGACTATATCCCCTCTAGAATTATGGGCCCCCTGCTGCATTTTGGATTGCTATGTCCTGCCTCCCCAAACGGCTGTAAATGGGCAGGAGTCAGGATTGATCTGGTTCAATTATCTTTTTATCCCAGGGGCCCTGGCACTGTCCTGGGTGCAGACATATTAATATGTCTGAGCAGATCAAGTATCTTGCAGGGCTGTTACTGGCAATGTGACAACAGCGTAAACTCATGCAGCCTCCGCCGTTTTGGATAATGAATGAATTTCGACATCGGTAGTCAAATTGATTGCCAAGTAATTTGAAAATGCCAAAATGCCATACATTTTTATCATCCTCATTCCCCATCTCTTACACCTTCCCTTCTCACATGTATCTTCCTCTCTCTCATTTGTCTCAAAGAGTCCATTTCTGAGTCCTTTCTCCAATAGGAACTCCAATATCAAGGGTTTTTTTTTTTTAAAGATTTTATTCACTTATTTGAGAGAGACAGAGAGAGCAGAGAGAGCATGAGTAAGGGGCAGGGCAGAGGGAGGGGGAGAAGCAGACTCCCCACCGGGCAGGGAGCCTGACATGAGCCACCCAGGAACCCCTCCAGTATCATTTTTTTAAAGGGGAAAAAAATTAATCCTTCCAGAGAAATTGATTGGTCCCACATTACCAAGGATGAGGGATAGCAGAGCATAGAAAGAACCTGATGTTGGAATGGACACACCTGGGGTCCTCATCCCAATTACATTACTTAGTAACCACGTGACTTTGGACAAGTTACCTGGTTGGGTCCTCTTAGCTTCATTACTCATCTGAAACCTCCGAATAGGACTACCAGATAAAATACAGAACACCTAGAGAAATCTGAATTCCAATTAAACTATGAATAATTTTGAGGTACCTGGGTGGCTCAGTCAGTTGAGCAGCCAACTCTTGACTTCGGCTCAGGTCATGATCTGGGGGTTCTGGGATTGTGCCCCACTTCGAGTTCCAGGCTTGAGGGGGAGTCTGCTTCAAGATTTTCTCTCTCCCTCTCTTTCTGCCCCTCCCTCCTCTCTCTCTAAAATAAATAAATCTTTTTTAAAAAGATGAATAATTTTATAGTAAAAATATGTTCCATGCCCTACTAGCAAAGAACATGAAAATGCAGGGTCATACAATTGTGTATATGAAATGCAAATTTAACTGGGTGTCCTCTATTTTTATTTGCTATTTCTGGCAACCCTACGAAGAAATAACCATCCTTACTCACAGCATTTAGGTAAGGATTCAATAAGTCTCTACTTCGTAGAGACTGTACTAGTGAGCTTTTCAATTATTTTAAATCTCATTTGATACTGACACTAGCCCAATGAACAATGGAAAGTTATTTTCATTTTCCAGATTAGCAAAAAGATTGAAATCAGGAACTGGTCGAAAGTTACACAGTTGTAATGGCAGAGACAAGATTCAAGATGGAGCTGTTTCACGCCAAAGCTACGAAACTTAACCTTGGTGTTGCTGCACCCTAGCGGACTCTAAGCCAAGGGTGGGTGATGGTCCATGACCAAAGACTCAGAGACATTGAGTGAGACATAGGTTTATGGGGGGAGCTCACATGCTGGGAGTCCAGGAGCAGCAGGCTGGACAAAGCATCCGTGCGTGGCTAGCTCTCATAGAGGAGCAACTAGTCTAGCAACTATTTATAGCCTTTCTCCACCTTGCATGGCCAACGTTCCAAGGACATCAACGCCTGCCATCCAGACATTCTTCATTACAAAGGAGACGCTCTGGTTGGCCAACCCTGGAACCCCTGACCTTGAACACTAAACCAACACATTCTTCTACACATTCTGCTCGATGGGAATATAGAAGGAGGATGGAACCTCTACCTTCTCAAGATAGTGATTAACAAGGGCATTCAGGGTTTGCTTGTACCATCCAGCCTTCTAGCACATACCATACAACCTCTATACCAGCTGCGTAGAAACTTGAGCATTCATCAGAATTACTGAGAGAGCCTGTTAAAACCAGACGCCCAGGTCAAGACTCTGAGTTTCTTTTCTTTCTTTCTTTTTTTTTTTTAGAGATTTTATTTATTCATTTGACAGAGAGAGACAGCGAGAGAGGGAACACAAGTAGGGGGAGTGGGAGAGGGAGAAGCAGGCTGCCCGCGGAGCAGGGAGCCCGACGCAGGGCTCGATCCCAGGACCCTGGGATCATGACCTGAGCTGAAGGCAGGCGCTTAACCAACTGAGCCACCCAGGCGCCCCCAGACTCTGAGTTTCTGATTCAGTAGCTCTGAGTGGGCTTGATAATCTACATTTTTCACATGTTTCCAGATGTTGCAGATGTTGTTAGCAAGGACTATGCTTCGAGAATCACCACCTCGGGGGCAGCACTGTGTGTCAACAAGCAAGATCACCCCTATAAATGAAAGTTACATGCCACTACTCGTTATGAGCCACAAAAGAACTCCAGTGCCCAATTATCACCTACTGGGTTTTTTTTTAGTGTATGGGGTTTTTAAAACTATCATTATGACTTTTATTGTTACAATTATTATTTTCACATCTTTCAGATCTTTCATATCTAATAATTTTAGTACTATCCTTTTTTTATTAAAACATGATTGAATGTAACATGATATTAGTTTTGAGTGTACCACATAATGATTTGACATTTGCATCCATTGCAAAATGATCACCACAGTCTAGTTACCATCTGTCACCATGGAGAGTCATAAAATTTTTTCTTACGATGAGACTTTCGAGATCTACTCTTTCAAATACGCAATACAGGGGCACCTGTATATATATATATATATATTCATATATATATTGTATATATATATACCAAATCTTCATTATCCACTCATCCATCAATGGACACTTAGGTTGTTTCCTTATCTTGGCTATTGTAAATAATGCTGCCATGAGCACAGCCGTCCATATATCTTTACAAATTAGTGTCTTCATTTTCTTCAGATAAATACCCACAAGGGGAATTATTGGATCATATAGTAATTTTATTTTTAATTTTTTGAGGAACCTCCATACTCTTTTCCACAGTGGCTACACCAATTTACATTCCCCCCAACAGCAGATGAGGGATTCTTCACATGATTGCCAACCCTTGTTATTTCTTGTTTTTTTGATGCTAGCCATTCTCATTGTGGTTTTCATTTGCATTTCCCTCATAATTAGTGATGTCAAGCATCTTTTCAGGTATCTGATGGCCATATGAAGGATTTCTTTGGGAAAATGTCCATTCAGGTCCTCTGCCCATTTTTAATTAGATTATTTGTTTTTGGGGGGGGGAGGGTTGAGTTGTATGCGTTCCTTATCTATTTTAGAAATGAACTCCTTATCAGATATATGATTCACAAATATCTTCTATTCAGTAGGTAGACTTTTAATTTTGTCAATGGTCTCCTTCACTGTGCAGAAGCATTTTAGTTTGATGTAGTCCCAGTTGTTTATTTTTGCTTTTGTTGCCCTTGCCATTGGAAGCAGGTCCACAAAATCAACACCAAGACAACGTAAAAGGAGCCTACTGCCTACATTTTCTTCTACCAGTTTTATAGTTTCACATGTTACATTCAAATCTTTAATCCATTTTGAGTTTATTGGGTTTTTGTTTTGTTTTGTCTTTTAAGATCTTATTTTTAAGTAATCTCTCTACCCAATGCGGGGCTAGAATTTACAACCCTGAGATCAAGAGTAACATGTTCTACCCATCAAAAACCAGTGATGTATTGTATGGTGACTAAGATAACACAATAAAATTAAAAAAAAAAAAAGAGTAACACATTCTACCGACTGAGGCAGCCAGGTGCCCCTTGAGTTTATTGCTGTATGTGGTATAAGAAAGTGGTCCAGTTTTATTCTTTTGCATGTCACTGTCCAGTTTTCCCAATTCCATTTATTGAAGAGACTCTCCCTTTCTAACTGTATATCCTTGCCTCCTATGTTGTAAATTAATTGACCATATAAGCATGGGTTTATTTCTGGGCTATTCTGTTCTAGTGATCTATATGACTGTTTTTATGCCACTATCATATTGTTTTAATTACTATAGTTTTATAATAGAGTTTGGTATCAGGGAACATGAAGCCTCTAGCTTTGTTCTTTCTCAAGATTGATTTGGTTAATTAAGGATTTTTTTTGTGGTCCCATACAAATTGTAGAATTGTTTGACCTAGTTCTGTGAAAAATGCCATTGGAATTTTGATAGGGATTGAAATGAATCTGTAGATTGCTTTGGACAGTATGGACATTTAAACAATATTAATTCTTCCAATCCTTGAGCACAGAGTGTCTTTCCCTTTATTTGTGTCTTCAATTTCCTCTCACCAATGTCTTACAGTTTTCAGAATACAGGTGTTTCACCTCCTTGGTTAAATTTCTTCCTAGCTATTTTATTCTCTTTGATGCAATTGTAAATGGGATTGTCTTCTTAATTTTCCTTTCAGATAGTTTGTTGTTAGTATATAAAAACACAATAGATTTTTGTATATTGATTTTGTACCCTGAAACTTGACTGAATTCATTTATTAGTTCTAACAGTTTCTTGGCTGACCACATTCAAATTCCTATTTACAGCCATTCTGCAGATAAACAACAACAACAAAAAGCCTGTCTAGGATGCTAAAGGGTTCTCCAATTTTTGTACAAAATAACTTGCAGCCAAACAAATCTAACTAATAGAACTATTAGGATATTTTCTCTATCCCCTAGTTTTTTACTTCTTTGGAAAAGAAGTAAATTTCCAGGGATTTCTGTTTACAATAATAGGTAATCTAGGATGCTGCTACTCAGAGGTTGGTCTGTGGGCCAGAGCATTGGCATCATGTGAGAAATGCAGAATCTCAGGCCCCACCCCAGACTTAATGAAACAGAATCAGCATTTTAACAAGACTGCCAGGTGATGCATATGTACATTAAATTTAAGAAAAGTTCGTCTGAATCATTTTAAAACTCTTCCATGCAAAGCATCTAGGGGACCTTGATAACAAAACTCCACTTAAATGCATGCCCAAGGACACAAAAATAAAAGAAAACCCCCCAAAATGAAGAGGAACACCAAGAAATTTTTTTTCTCTTTTTCAATAGAAGCTAAAATGGTAAGTGGGAACGGAAGCTTATTGACACCAGGAAATGAAGGGTGAGGAGTGGTAACACAAGGATTTGCATATTAATAGCCATAAAGAGATGAGCTTTGGCCCAGGGAAGGTAGGAAGAGACTCTGCATCAAGCTGGGATCCTCAAAGGGATCCACTCTCAGGACAGATGGATTAGGAAGAGATCCTCCTGACCATCAGAACAAAAGGACAAACATATTGGTTGAAGTAACACACAGAACTTTAGGAGATGAACACCTTAATGCACAGGCAGAGCAGCAGATCTGAAATCTGAAGAGAAAACCAGTTAAGAGGAAGACAGAGGTGGGGAAATGATTAAGGATGAACCAGGATAAGTGGAGCGAGGCAAACCATGAACATGAGGTTACGGGGAAACAGAAGAGAGAATGAGAAGGTCTAACATGTATCTTTTAAGAGACTGGGAAGAGAGAACAGAGGAAATGGGAGAGAGGCAATATTGACAAAGATAATAGCTGTGATTTTTTTCACAACTGGTAAAAGACAAAGCCTGAGTTTCAGGAACCACAATAAGCCCAAGTAGAATTAATACCACTAAATCTACACATCAATCCTCATGGTGAAACCACAAGAAACCACAAAAAGTAACAAGGCCAGAGTAAAAACGATCAATTATTTATAGGGGAACACTAATTATACTGACAAAAGACTTCTTGATAGTAACAACAGAAGAAAATAATTCATTAACACCTTTAAGGTGCTGAGGGAAGAGAGCCATTATTCCAAAATTTTAAATGCAGCCAAACCATTATTAAAAAATGAGACATTTTCAGACAAATGAAACTGAAGAAGGAAAGCTCTCCCTGTTCTTCCTTATTGACAGTATAATAAAACTACCTCTCATAGCTTACTGAAATCAATAAAATTCTGTTCTCTAAACCTGTAGCCTAAAGAAGAAAAGAAGGGTATCTATGATTCTCTCCATCCATGCCCAGTATGATCATCTATGTGCTCCGTGTTGATGGGGGAAGCCTGCACAGGATTCTCTCTCTCCCGCTCCTTCTGTCCCTCCCCACTGTGCATTCTCTGTCAACAAATACCAATCAGCAGGACAGAAAGTGTTTAGATCAACTTCTCCAAAAAAAAAAAAAAACCCCTAAAATTTCAAAACTCCAAGTCAGTTCTCTCCCCACTGTCCACTCAACACCCACACCAAAAAGTCACAACTCTTCTGGCCACACATTTCAGCAGATGAGAACTCACCAAGACTCCTATGAGTCTGGAATTTCTAACCTCTTGGTACCATCTCCAGCAGCCTTAGTTCTTCTTTCTAAATACCTCAGCACTTTCTTGGTGTTTCCAATTCCCACTCTCTTACTTCCAACAGAGAAGGAAAAGATGATTTATCATCTTTCCTTTAATGACCACAAGAAATATTGAATTCTTCTGGCCCAAAAGAACATTTTCCACAGGGCATCATCTTAAATCTTAATTACAAGTTTATGTATTATTCAGGCAATGCTAGAAACTTAGCTTCGGGTCAGCATTATACCATCAGTCTTCATTGACTCTCGTTAGTCTTTCTCCCCTCACTTCCAAATGATGGTCATTCCAGTCCTGTTGCTTCTTTAATTACCCTTCAGTTAGAATCCGCTTTTCCCTAGAGGGCCCGACTTTCTCTGTCAGAATGCCCACCACTTCTCCAACTGAAGGACTTGACTCTCTGCTAGGCTCCTTGCTGGCAAGTGTTAGGGATGCAAACAGGCTATTTTCCACCCCCTAGAAATCCAGCAGAAGTGATTTCTCATAGAAAAGGATTATCAGGTTAATACAAAGATTGTTCTCTTCTTGTACACATGCACACACACGCATACACATACACCCATACCATGCAGATACATACACCCACACACACATCCTTGCCCAGAGATGAAAATAAGGCCAGATGATTCTTCAGCAGTTGCTCAGAGATGCTACTGAGTTAATCAAAAAACTTATGATTTGAATAAGAATAGCTATTACTTATCAAGTGCTGTGTGCAGGTCATCAGACTATATGCGTATGTCATTTAGCCCTGCTCCATGTATTGCTTCATTGTCTCCCACTTATGCTTCCAAAGTGCCCTCAGGCACTTCAGCCCCCACTTGCCGTGAGATTGTTGTGGATGAGTCTTTTTCTTCTTCCTGTGTATGCCGAGGTGTGATGAACAAATTCCCCGTGCCGTTGCACTCTCTCAGGGAGTCCTAAAATTACAAGAGTTCAGTTTGACATTAATGCCACTCCTCACAGGACACAAAAAGGTCAATCTAACAGCCACCACGATTTCTATTGTTTCATTCTGTTGTGTTTTGCCTGACGCTGGGCCCATCAGGAGGACAAGAAAGAGCCCAAGACTTCTCAGCACAATCATGGGAAACCCATTGTTTCTAAAGCACGAAGCCAGAGCATGCAAACAAAAAAATATATACGTTATTTTCTTTTTTAGCTTTTTTTTAAGTTTTTATTTTAAGGGCACTTGGGTGGCTCCATCAGTTAAGCATCTGCCTTCGGCTCAGGTCATGATCTCGGAGTCCTGGGATCAAGTCCCGCATCGGGCTCTTTGCTCAGCGGGGAGTCTGATTCTCCCCCTGCCTGCCACTCCCCCTGCTTGTGCTCTCTCTCTCTCTCTTTGACAAATATATAAATAAAATCTTAAAAAAAAAAAAAAAGAATGGAACCACAACATTATCAAAGCTAAGACACCTGAAACAAAGTTTCTCATCGCTGGGAAGAAAAGCTGAATCCCAGAAGTCCTTACAGGAAAAGTCTACCTAGTGGAATCATGTCTGAGAATGAAGGTTGTCTCAAAGCCTCATTCAGAAGGGTGGCTAGAGCTGAGGACTCACTCCCTCAACAATGTCAGGGGCACATGGATCTGGAAATTCTCTTATGCTATTCTTCCCTCAAAGCCAGTTATGCCCCATGTCCAGGCAGGAAGCTGATCTTCTGCTAGGAAATTCTGGATGCCACCCTGATTTATGTGGGAAACACTGAAGCCCTACAGGGCAGTCATAGTAATAGCAGTCATCAAACGGATTCTCTACAAGGTGAGGATATTAGAAATTATGACTCCTGAACATTCCCATGATTTGCATCCAAATCAAACTGGTTGCCTATATTTTTGACATTTATTCACAGATAATTATTGATGGCAGGCATTCTGCCAGGTGCTTAGGACATGGTGGTGGAAAAGCCACAGTACCTGACCTCACAGGGCTTGCAGTCTGTTGGGGGACAGCGTACAAGAGCTGATGCCAACTAGCCAGCCACGTCCTGCCAAAGCTGAGACTTCTCATCTGGGCTAAACTGCAGGACAGAGAGGAACCAAGGTCTACTGCAACAAGGGTAAGTTGCACCTGGGCACTCAAGACACAAATAATATCCTACTTCTTTTTTTTTTAAGATTTTATTTATTTATTTGTCAGAGATGGGGGAGGGCAGGCTTCCTGCGGAGCAAGGAGCCCAATGCGGGACTCGATCCCAGGACCGTGGGATCATGACCTGAGCCGAAGGTAGACGCTTAACCGACTGAGCCACTCAGGCGTCCCCCTTTTTTTTTCCCTTAAATAATATCCTATTTCTTTGTTGTAAATATGTAGACATAATTCAATCATATTATACTCCAGGTCCAACCCACTATGATGAAAATGCACACCCTGAATATTTGACTTCATCTGGTGGCTCCGGAAAGGCTTCCCAGAGGAAGCGAATTTTAAGACTAGAGATAAAAGCCATTATATGATGGGTAGAAGGAGAATTATAGGCATCATCATGGTTAAATGACTTGGCTGAAAAAAGAACATGGGAAAAACTGAATATGGCTGGAATGCAGGAAGCGAGGGAGTAAGTCCACAAGACAGACCAGGCACAGAAAAGGGGTCCGGGGCCAAGTACGCAGGGCCTGAAGACCGTAACGGGGAGTTTGGACCTTATTCTGAGGAAGCAGGATATGATCACATTTTCATTTGAAGCAGATTACTCTGGCCACAGTGAGGACAACTGATTTTCACACGGTGACATTAAATACACGGATTCCACAGAAAGCTATTGTAGAAGAACAGGTGACAAGTACCGGTGACTTAGAATGGGGACTGTGAGAAAGAAGTGGATGGATCCCAGGGATATTTAGGAGGTGGTAATAATAATAGCTCATGGGCGTTAAGGAAGAGGGAGAGGCAAAGCCGACTCCCAGGTCTCTGGCACAAACTTCTTTTTTTTTTTTTATTAACATATAATGTATTATTTGTTTCAGGGGTACAGGTCTGTGATTCATCAGTCTTAAACAATTCACAGCATTCACCATAGCACATACCCTCCCCAATGTCCATCACCCAGCCACCCCATCCCTCCCACCCCCCTCCAGTCCAGCAACCCTCAATTTGTTTCCTGAGATTAAGAGTCTCTTATGGTTTGTCTCCCTCTCTGGTTTCATCTTATTTCACTTTGTCTTCTCTTCCCCTATGATCTTCTGTTTTGTTTCTTATATTCCACATATCAGTGAGATCGTATGATAATTGTCTTTCTCCGACTTATTTCGCTTAGGATAGTACCCTCTAGTTCCATCCATATTGTTGCAAATGGCAAGATCTCATTTTTTTGATGGCTGCATAATATTCCATTGTGTATATATACCACATCTTCTTTATCCATTCATCTGTCAATGGACATCTTGGCTCTTTCCATGATTTGGCTATTGTGGACACTGCTGCTATGAACACTGGGGTGCAGGTGCCCCTTTGGATCACTACATTTGTATCTTTGGGGTCAATTCCAGTTGTCTGGCACAAACTTCTGAGTGGGGGTTGCTAGTCATTTACTATAAGAGAAAGCACTAGAGGACCAGCAGTCTGGAGTTGATGATCATGAACTCCTGCAGGGGAATATTAAATCTGAATTGAGTGTGATACACCCAAGTGGAAAGTTCAAGCAGGCACAATACTTAGAAGAAAGCCCGGATAAGAAAGATTTTGGAAGTTATCAAGATAAAGCTAGCAAGAGAAGCCATGGAAACAGATGGCATCGCCCAGAAAGAGAATACAGAGTAAGGAGAGGAGAAGGACAAGAAAGGAGCTTGAATGAAGAGAGGAAACAGACAAAGCAAAGAAAATGGCGAAAGAAAAGCCAGAGAGGCAGGAAGAGAGCCCAGAGTCCTCCTGACCACATCAGCATGTGTTACTGAAACAAACCAAAAGGAATCCTATTCTATACCCATGTGAACTTAATGGTGAGAATATTGGGTGAGGTAGCAGAGGGGAGGAGAAGATGCCAGATGGAGCAGGTGGGGGCATATTTCAGGGTAGGATATGGCTCCCTCCACACACTGCCTCCTCCCTCCACGCCCCTGCATCCTGCCCCCACTCTCAACTAGTTCTGCTGACAGAGGGCATCTTGCTGGCTGCCCTTCTTTTTCTTGTGGCTGCACTCAGCCTACCTCTGTGTGGCTGACCCTCATTCCTCTGGGTCCAGGTGACCAAGAAGGGAATAGAAGTCCCAAGAAGTGAGAAGGGAAATGCCTGCAGCCTCCAGGAGAGAAGGTGGTGAAGTCTATATCTCTGAGCTCCTTCTAACTAACCACTCATCAGATTACCAGAATCTACACTTTGGGGGCACCTGCGTGGTTCAGTTGGTGAAGCGTCAGACTCTTGATTTTGGCTCAGGTCTTGATCTCGGGATCATGGGATTGAGCCCTGCAACAGGCTCCACACTCATCCAGGAGTCTACTTGAGATTCTCTCTCTCTCTCTCTCTCTCCCTCTGCCCCTTCCCTCTCTGGAAGGAAGGAAGGAAAGAAGGAAGGAAGGAAGGAAAAGCAAGCAAGAAAAGGAAGGAAGGAAAGAAGAAAAAGAAAGAAAGAAAGGAAAGAAGAAAGAAAGAAAGAAAGAAAGAAAGAAAGAAAGAAAGAAAGAAAAAGAAAGAAAGGAGGGAAGGAAGGAAGAAAGAAAAAGAAAGAAAGGAGGGAAGGAAGGAAGAAAGAAAAAGAAAGAAAGAAAGAAAGTCTCTTTTGGTAAGATCCTTGGATGACTGGTGTGTATGTTCAAGTTTGAGGCACACTGATGTGTAGTAAGAGTCAGCAACCTTTGTAAAGAACCAGAGTAAATATTTTAAGTTTTGTGGGCCACATGGCCTCTGGGATGACTACCCAATGGAGCCGCTATAGATTAAAAGCAGACACAGACAATACATGACAAATGGGGTGGCGGCACTCCATTAAAGTTTATTTATGGATACTGAAATCTGAATTTCATATAATTTTTTCCATGTCACCAAAAAGTAATTCTATTCTAGGAGAATGTTAGAATTTTGTAGGTAGGAGTATTAGATGATTTCATAAAACCTAGGGAGTAAAAGAGACATACAATTTTAAAAATAAGATCCTGTGTGAAGACTGTGTTTATTCTACATGGAAATAAAGCCGCCAAGCTCAACATTAGTCATCATGCAGACAGAGTCCTATGCAGATGTAGCTTGGCCTCACATCTAAAAACTGAAGACCAAGAGCTTCTGTGAGTTGATTTCACATAAAAGTTTCATATTTTCTTAATTGCAAAAACAGTTGCCTCACTGAGGTGTCTCAGACACCTGCAAAGTTCTTGTAGGCATTTAAACCAAATATTTCCTTCTTAGGATTCATTTTGTGAGTTTTTTTTGTATCCTTGTTGGTTTACCATTCTCTCTCTAGACAGGTGGGTCAGAGGGTTGTGTGAAATGCTGGCTGTATCCATTAATTTAAATAAAGAATAACCTGTTCTTCATATGAAAAATAAAACCACCAAAATGTCTCTCTCACTAGAATAAATTAGGTCTTTTCCTTAATATTTGAACTGCTCTACCTTAAAACAGATTATTTTTTTTGTTAATCCATTTTCTTGGCATTTCACATGACATCTTCCTACTCTTCTTGGATTTCTTTTCATCATATCTTGCCAAAAGAATTAAAAAGTGAAAGCTGAAACTTTTCATTTCATTTTTAAAGTCATTTGATGAGAAGATGAAATGAAATTCCATCAACTGGCCAAAGTCCATCTCTTCCAAATACTTCACTGTACACATACCTAAGTCACACAAAAAATTTTAAAAATTAAAAAAAAAAAAAAAAAAAAAGATGTTCTATATAATACAAGGTGGTATAATTTAAGCAACCATGAAGAATCTGAAACTATTCAAAGCAAAAGTAAGTCAAAATCTGCAATCAAGACCCCCATTTCTTCATGACCCCCTCTTTTTTTTTTTTTTTAAAGATTTTATTTATTTATTTGAGACAGAGAGAATGAGAGACAGAGAGCATGAGAGGGAGGAAGGTCAGAGGGAGAAGCAGACTCCCTGCCGAGCAGGGAGCCCGATGCGGGACTTGATCCCGGGACTCCAGGATCATGACCTGAGCCGAAGGCAGTGGCTTAACCAACTGAGCCACCCAGGCGCCCCTGTGACCCCCTCTTTTTAAAAACAACCTGTTTATTTAATATCAGAAAATGAAAATTTTACACTTGGAACTATGAGCTATAAAACATTTAGTTCTTCGTTCAACTCTTTTTTTAAAGATTTTATTTATTTATTTGAGAGAGAGAGAGCAGGCACAAGGAGAGGGAGGGGCAGAAGGAGAGGAAGAAGCAGGTTCCCCACTGAGCAGAGAGCCCAATGGAGGACTCGATCCCAGGACCCCAAGATCATGACCTGAGCCAAAGGCAGACGTTTAACTGATGGAGCCACCCAGGTGCCCCTTCATTCAACTCTTAAAGAAGGAAGGATAAGGTGTCTTGATGGCTTCCATTTCTTTTCAGGTGTATAGAGACTTAATGATCATCATCTCCCCCAAAAGAGTGAGGAGTTGTTACCTACCTGTGGGACAGGAGACTCAAAAAGAAAGTTGGAAATGGGAGATGTCCTGTTTCTCTTCCCCTTAGATGCAGAAAGCCACAAAAGAACTGATCTTGAACCCACCTTGAAGGCAACAGAAAGCTGGATAATTAACAAAATCATGATTTGCCTTAAGCCCACTGGAGGGCTGAAGCAGCAAGGCAGACAGGTGAACTAAATTTCAGATGACCAGCCCCTAGGAGAGGCCAGATGCTTGAACTGCTTCACCTGTGGCAAAGCACAGCCTAAAGAGACAACCGCCTTAAAAGAGGGTTTAAACAGAAAATGGTACATGTTTAAGGAATTCTTCAAGGCCAAGTGTGGGCCAGAGGCACATTCACATCCCTGGTTGCTCCAGACACAAGAAGTCTGCACACCTTCACCCCACCTCCCAACCCCCACACCAGTGCACAGGCACATAAGGCCCTACCTACTTTCCCTTTGTGAAGAGAGACCTTTCTGGAAGCGGGAGTCAAGGACTGTGGGTCCTGGGGAAGGGGCAGGAAGTGTTCCCACCCACACAGCCTAGGCAAAGAGTCACTGCCTCTGGGCAGGGATAGAAGCCAACATCACTTGTGGAGGTGTAGAAAACCCTCCCTCTCTCCCCCATCCCAGGCAAAGATGAACTCCGAGGGCAGAGTCAGGCAGTCCCCCTCAAACCCACCACCAACCATGTACTAGCAACAAGGGCTAGCAATCTCCCACCAGGGCTGGGGTGTGGAGCAACAAGGCAACCCACCTGTCACTCATCTCAAGCAAAGGTCCAGTGCTGCTTCTGTGTTGACACAAAGCAGAGGTCAGCTACCACTCGGGGAAGAGCAGAGAACTCTCTCCTGCCCCAAATTCTCCGTAGATACTAGCCAGAGTCTGGCTGCCATTTGAGGGACAAGAATGCTGAAAAAGCCCTACTCTTGAGATCCATGTACCCAGGGTCTGGTTCAGTGAGCCTGGACCAAGAGAATGAAGAGCCCCCACTTCACCCCCATCTTTAGCTTCCCACCCAATAACCAACAACTGGCAGGATACAACATGAGAAAGATAAGAGCCATAGAGACAGACCCTGTATGCAGTCAGGGCTGCTTTAAGTTGCAGGTGAACTGGGAACACAGAAAAATCCACCAGCACCCTAGAATCCACATTAAGTACAAGGTAGCGGCAATCCGCCCCCCCCCCCCACACCGCCCAGAGGCATTAAAAGACTGTGATACATTAATAGTAATTATAGCAACAACAAAACCTACAATCAGCTTGAACCGAAGCTGCATTGGCTCAATCTTCTCTCATGAAACACTGAGAAGAGTCATGCCCATTTCTGGGCATAAATACTATCTACCTCAGGCTCTACTATTCTTTTTATACAAAATGTCCAGTATTCAATCAAAAGTGACAAGACACACAACAATAACAAGAATGTATATTGTGCTATTTTTGGATGTATTCTATATATGTCAGATAGGTCAAGTTGGAAGTGATTTTCTTTTATATTCTTACTGATTTTCTATCTAGTAATTCCATTAATTAGAGAGGACTATTGAAATCTCCGGCCATTATTGCTGAACTGTCAACTTCTCCTTTCTATTCTGTCCTGTTGCATCATGTATTTTGAGACTGTTGTGAAATATATAATCATTTATAAATGTTAGAGCTTCCTGATGCATTGAATCTTTTTTTTTTTTTAAGATTTTATTTATTTATTTGAGAGAGAGAGAATGAGAGACAGAGAGCATGAGAGGGAGGAGGGTCAGAGGGAGAAGCAGACTCCCTGCTCCGCGGGAAGCCTGCTTCTCCCTATCCCACTCCTGCTGCTTGTGTTCCCTCTCTCGCTGTCTCTCTCTCTGTCAAATAAATAAAAAAATCTTAAAAAAAAAAAAAAAAGAAATATTCCTCGTTTCCAGTAATAGTCTTTGTCAAAAAGTCTATTTTGTCTGAAATTTATATGATCACTCCAGCTCTCTTATGGCTACTTTCAGTAAGCTGTACCTTTTCTGTTCTTTTATTTTCAACCAATGTTTGTCTTTAAACAAATATGTATGTCTGATACACAGTGCATAGTGGGGTCTTGCTTTTTTATCCAGATGATCTCTGCCTTTTAACATAACTATCGATGTAGTTGAACTGATGTCTGACAATTCACCATTTGTTTTCTATATGTCTCTTGTTCTATTTATCCTATTCCTTTTTACTGCCTTCCTTTGCATAAATATATATTTTCTAGGATACTATTTTAATTCCTCTACTATTTCTTAAGCTTTTCTTAGTTTTGTTTTTTATTGTTGTTGTGGTTTTTTTTGGAGGGGGGGTTAGATAGTCATCTCAGAATTAATATGTACCATTAATTCATCACAATCTACTTCAGATTAATACTGACTTAACTTTTTTTTTTTTTTGACTAATCTCTACACCCAACGTGGGGCTTGAATTCACAAGCCCCAGATCAAGAGTCACATGCTTGGGGCACCTGGGTGGCACAGTTAGTTCAGCGTCCCACAGTTTCAGCTCAGGTCATGATCTCAGGGTCGTGAGATTAAGCCCTGCATCAGGCTCATCCTCAGTGTGGAGTCTGCTTAAGATTCGCTCTTCCTCTGCCCCTCCCTTCTGTTCACTCTCTCTCTCAAATAAATAAATAAGTAAATAAATCTTTAAAAAAAAAAAAAAGAGTTGCTTGCTCTACTGACTGAGCCAGGCAGGCACCGACCACAATACTGACTTAATTTTGATAAAACATAGCAAATTTCATCCAGTAAGCTCCATTTCCTCTCCCCATCTTTTATGGTACTACCATAAATATTAAATCTATTTATGTTATAAACCAAAATCAGTCTTACATTTGCTTTAAACAATGGTATGCTCTTTTTTTAAAGATTTATATTTATTCATCTGAGAAAGAGCACAAGCAGGGGACGGGCAGAGGGGGAGGGAGAAGAAGACTCCCCACTGAGCAGGGAGCCTGACACGGGGCTAGATCCCAGAACCCTGGGATCATGACCTGAGCTGAAGGCAGATGCTTAACCAACTAAGCCACCCAGGTGCCCCAACAATGGTACGTTTTTAAAGAAATTCAAAGAAAAGAGAAAAAATGTATACAGTCTTTTATATTGACCTACATTTTTATCACTTCCTGTGCTCTTCATTCCCTCTGGTGGATCTGAGTTGCTATCTACTGTCATTTCCTTTCATCCTGACGGACTTCCTTCAGTATTTCTCATAGGGCAGGTATACTCTCAGTGTTTATTAATTTGGGAAGTCTATTTCACTCTTGTTTTCTGAATAAATAGCTTTGTCGGGTAGAGAATTCTTGAACGACATTCTTTCTGCATTTTAACTTGTCATTCTACTGCCTTCTGGACGCCATTATATCCTGATAAGTCAGACACTCTCCACACCATTGTTTCTCTTTGACGATGAGTCATGTTTCTCTTGCTGCTTTCAAGACTTGCTCTTTAGGTCTTTCCACAGTTATACTGTGATAGGACTAGATGTGCTTCTCTTGGTGTTTATCCTTCATGGAGTTTTTTGAGCTTCTTGAATCTGCAGATTACAGGTTTTCATCAAATTTGGGGAAGTTTTAGATCACTGTTGCTTCAATTTTTTTGTTTGTTTGTTTGTTTGCCCCTTTCCCTCTCATCTCTCCATGACTCCTATCACAAATATTAGAGACTTATCCTGATATCATCCCACAGGTCTCTGAGGCTCTGTCCTTTAATCTCATTTCTTCCCTCTGTTCTCTGAATTGGGTAATTGCTATCTTCAGGGTCAGTTATTCTTTTATCTGCCATTTCAAATCTGTTGTTGAGCCTATCTGCTGAATTCTGCACTGGGTTATCTTACTTTTCAATGCCAGATTGCCTTTTGTTTTTATTATTTTTTTATAGTTTCCATTTCTCTTTTGCAATTTCTTACTTGCCTTCACTGCCAGTTTTTTCAAATAAATAAACCCAATTTCCTTTAATTTTATTGAACATATTTATAATAGATGCTTAGAGGTCTTTGAGTCTGTTTAGAATTAGTTTCTGTTGATTGCTTTTTTTTTTTCCCTGAATATTCATCACACTTTCCTGCTTCCTTGTATGTCTCATAATTTGGGATTGAAAACCGGATATTTTAGATAATATGTTGTAACAACTCTAATTCTGTCTCATTTTTCTGAGGATTTTTTTTTCCCTTTTCTTTGTAACTTGCCTGGACTTACACTATAAAATCTGTCTCCCCTGTGGTGGGCAGTCACTGATGTTTCTGGACAGATTTTTTAAATTTTTATTTGTGTCCTTTTTTACCATGGCGCCTTCATGGCTTCCCCTGTGTCTACAGAGCGTCATGGGTCAGTCAATACTTGGAGTAGAAGCTGAACTCAAACATCTTATGCCCAGAAAGCGTACAACCTCTCCTGATTGATAAGTCTGGGAATGTATTCAAATTTGCAATCAGTTAGGTCTTCCTTGGGATTTCTTCTCTTCTTAGTTCTCTCAGGTCTCCTTTGTGCATCTCTGTGGTTTTCCATTCAGCCAGGGAGATCTGAAGAGCTGAGCTCATTTCTATGATGTCTCTATTAAGTTGCTAACTGGCCTAACACTCACCCCAAGAACTGCAATGTCACATTAGTAAAGCAGATGATTTTTCCTGTTCCCAGCCACATTCATCACTGTTAGCCAACAAATCCACAGGTTTTCATCCCCACTTCCCACCTCAAATCAAGTACACCCTCTCTGGCCAGTAAAGCTACTGGTTTTCCCATCCAGCCCCACATTCTTGATTCCACTGTTGGGGTGTGGGGTGGAGTGGACAGAAGGGGGAGACAGCCTGATTTAGCAAAAAAAAAAAAAATACAGGATATCCAGTTAAATTTGAAATTCAGGGGCGCCTGGGTGATTCAGTCGGTAAAGCATCTGCCTTCAGGTCAGGTCATGATTTCTGGGTCCTGGGATCGAGCCCCGCGTCTGGCTCCCTGCTGAGCAGGGAGCCTGCTTCTCCCTCTCCCCTGCTTGTGCTCTCTCTCTCTCTCTCTCAAATAAATAAATAAAATTTTTTTAAATAAATAAATTTGAAATTAAAATAAATCATGAGTATTTTTTAGTATATATCCCATGCAATATTTTGGATATGCCTACGCTAAAAAATTAATTTTTGTTTATCTGAACTTCAAACTTAACTGGGCATCTTGTATTTTATCTGGCAACCCTAGGGAATGCAGGGAGCCTCAGACAAGAGGGCCACATAACCTGCTGTTCTTCCCTAAAACGCTCTCATTTTCAAGGATAAATTGTTCTCTGTTGCCTGCCTTTGGTCAATTTCGAGTGCCTCTCAATGATTATTTTTGACAGTTGTACCCAGTTTTGTACTTGCTTTTGCAGAGAGGAACTACCATCATCTTTATCCCACCATAATGGGAAGCTGACCTCCCTCAAATTATAAATATTAATATTTTCAGAAAATTTTAGTTGATCTCAGCTATGGCAAGAGACTAAAGGGAAAAAATGTCAGTTCTCTTCATAATTGGACCCCAGTTTATGGAAAGCATTCTCAGATCTTTACGAAATGGTCCACAGAGAAACTCCAAAGATGAAGTTACCTGTGGAGGGTGTCGGGTCTCTTGTACAGTTAATGCCAGTTTCCCCACAGTGAGGTGGTCCTTCTGGACTCTTTGCTGGTGGTGAAAACCACAATTTCCAAGTAGTGAATTCTCCACCAGCATGGGGCATCCAGGGAAGGTCTGAGCTTAGTAACGGTGGAGTACCCAGCAGTAAAGTAGGAGAGAGGCCAGCCCAAAGATGGTTCAGGGTGCAAAGACTGGCAAAAAGCAATGATTTGAGCTTCATTACTTATATTTTGTTTTCCCACTGAACAAGCAAACAAAGGATGCAAAAATACATGCGAGACCAAGGGATTTCGATACTGTGTATGGATACAGTTCTGCTGCACCTCCCTTGCTCTTCAAGAAAGTGCATCTGAGTTTTAGTATTTTCAGCAGCCTGTGTGAAACGAGGGACCCTCTCCTGAGATCCAGAGAAGCCAGCCACTGCAGATTTACCACCTCTTGTTTCATTGTAGGCCTGCGAGCTTGCATTGGAGGTAGGCAGGATACATCAGTATCAGTACCCACACACGTATTACTGTGCGTCAAGCAAGCTAATACCCAAGTTCAGGTTCAAAATGTACCACTGCATGACAGTAACATAACACAGCTGTTAGCACCGACAAAGCACTTTATACAACATAGCTATCACCACACTTGATTCCTTGCCAGGCCACTGGGCTGCCAGACATTTCCACGGAGCAGGCCTGGTGATGGCCCACCACAGAAAAAGACAGATTTTTTTTTTTTTAATTTTTTTTTTATTCTTATGTTAATCCCCATACATTACATCATTAGTTTTAGATGAAGTGTTCCATGATTCATTGTTTGTGCATAACACCCAGTGCTCCATGCAGAACGTGCCCTCCTCAGTACCCACCACCAGGCTAACCCATCCTCCCACCCCCCTCCCCTCTAGAACCCTGTTTGTTTCTCAGAGTCCATCGTCTCTCATGGTTCGTCTACCTCTCCGATTTCCCCCGCTTCATTCTTCCCCTCCCGCTACCTTCTTCTTCTTCTTCTTCTTTTTTTTTTTTTCTTAACATATATTGCGTTATTTGTTTCAGAGGTACAGATCTGAGATTCAACAGTCTTGCAAAATTCACAGCGCTTACCAGAGCACATACCCTCCCCAGTGTCTATCACCCAGTCACCCCATCCTTCCCACCCCACCCCCCACTCCAGCAACCCTCAGTTTGTTTCCTGAGATTAAGAATTCCTCATATCAGTGAGATCATATGATACATGTCTTTCTCTGTTTGACTTATTTCACTCAACATAATACCCTCCAGTTCCATCCACATCGTTGCAAATGGCAAGATCTCGTTCCTTTTGATGGCTGCATAATATTCCATTGTATATATATACCAGATCTTCTTTATCCATTCATCTGTTGATGGACATCTTGGCTCTTTCCACAGTTTGGCTATTGTGGACATTGCTGCTATAAACATCGGGGTGCACGTACCCCTTCGGATCCCTACTTTTGTATCTTTGGGGTAAATACCCAGTAGTGCAATTGCTGGATCATATGGTAGCTCTATTTTCAACTTTTTGAGGAACCTCCATACAGTTTTCCAGAGTGGCTGCACCAGCTTGCATTCCCACCAACAGTGTAGGAGGGTTCCCCTTTCTCCGCATCCCCGCCAACATCTGTCATTTCCTGACTTGTTAATTTTAGCCATTCTGACAGGTGTGAGGTGGTATCTCATTGAGGTTTTGATTTGGATTTCCCTGATGCCGAGCGATACTGAGCACTTTTTCATGTGTCTGTTGGCCATTTGGATGTCTTCTTTGGAAAAATGTCTTTTCATGTCTTCTGCCCATTTCTTGATTGGATTCTTTGTTCTTTCGGTGTTGAGTTTGATGAGTTCTTTATAGATTTTGGATACTAGCCCTTTATCTGATATGTCATTTGCAAATATCTTCTCCCATTCTGTTGGTTGTCTTTTGGTTTTGTTGACTGTTTCCTTTGCTTTGCAAAAGCTTTTTATCTTGATGAAGTCCCAATAGTTCATTTTTGCCCTTGCCTCCCTTGCCTTTGGCGATGTTTCTAGGAAGAAGTTGCTTCGGCTGAGGTCAAAGAGGTTGCTGCCTGTGTTCTCCTTTAGGATTTTGATGGACTCCTGTCTCACATTGAGGTCTTTCAACCATTTGGAGTCTATTTTTGTGTGTGGTGTAAGGAAATGGTCCAGTTTCATTCTTCTGCATGTGGCTATCCAATTTTCCCAACACCATTTGTTGAAGAGACTGTCTTTGTTCCATTGGACATTCTTTCCTGCTTTGTCAAAGATGAGTTGACCATAGAGTTGAGGGTCCATTTCTGGGCTCTCTATTCTGTTCCATTGATCTATGTGTCTGTTTTTGTGCCAGTACCATGCTGTCTTGATGATGACAGCTTTGTAATAGAGCTGGAAGTCCGGAATTGTGATGCCGCCGGCTTTGCTTTTCTTTTTCAACATTCCTCTGGCTATGCGGGGTCTTTTCTGGTTCCATACAAATTTTAGGATTATTTGTTCCATTTCTTTGAAAAAAGTGGATGGTATTTTGATGGGGATTGCATTGAATGTGTAGATTGCTCTAGGTAGCATTGACATCTTCACAATATTTGTTCTTCCAATCCATGAGCATGGAATGTTTTTCCATTTCTTTGTGGAAAAAGACAGATTTTTGAGGTCAAAACCAGGCTTCTGGGATGCCTGGGTGGCTCAGTCAGTTAAGCATCTGTCTTTGGCTCAGGTCATGATCCCAGAGTCCTGGGATCAAGCCCCATGTCAGGCTCTCTGCTCAGCAGGGGTCTGCTTCTCCCTCTCCCTCTCCCCCAGTGCCTCGTGCCCTCTCTCTCTCTCTCTGTCAAATAAATAAATAAATAACCAGGCTCTGCCACTCATCACTTGTGCAAAAGAGACATAAAAGGAAATGCAAAGCATAACCCAGGTCTTGAGGGCCTGTTCGAGGTTTTCTTAAAATTAAGCAACAGTTGAAGGAGAACAATTTTAAGGGTATTACTGCCTTTCCTGTAAGTGAAGATCTAATGGAATGGGGAGCCGATATTGAAGGTCTACAAAATACATTTTGGCATGGATTATTCTTCCAACTGAAAATAAACTTTACGTCACAATACAATTTTGTCCCTCCAGTTGTGAAATTCCTAACAATTCCTTTTCATCCAAGTGTAGACCAAAATACTGGTCGGGCTTGTATAGATATTTTGGATGACCCCGATAAGTGGAATACAAGCTATACCTTGAGCAGCATCTTACTTACCCTCCAGGTTATGCTTTCTAATCCAGTGCTAGAAAATCCAGTGAATTTGGAAGCAGCCCAAATGCTGATTAAAGATGAATCTCTGTACAAACAAGAAGTTCTAAGACTTTTCAACCAACCAACACAATTGAGAAATAACACCCCTGAGTTTCCTAAAGATCCAGATAAACTTATCAGATCAACTAAAGCAATATCATTTAATGATTACTACAAGACATGGTCCGGAATAGCAACATCAAAAGCCACAGAATACTATGGAAGTCCATGTAAGGTGGTCTAGCCTTATCTTTTGTCCTTTTGTATATATTAATCTCTTAATTATTCTCAACTCGTCTTGCTTTCCAAGACTAATTGACATATATTTATAATCAGAAGGCGATAAACTTCTCTGTTACCTCTATATATGAAACATTCAACAACTCTTAATTTAGTTCCTCTTTTGTATAGAGTCCTGGACTGAAGCCTCATTCAAAGTCAGAAAGAAAGATAGACAATTGGAGGAATAAAAGATGCCGTTCTCAAAAAAAAAAAAAAAAAATTAAGCAACAGTTTCATTCCTTAAGCAGTTCCCCATTTTGCCTCTGTGCACCTCCAACTCTTTCTCCCCCACATCACTCAGAGCAGAGTACTTTTAAAATCCCAGATCTGCTCATTTTGTGCTCTTAATGCATGGATCAGGTCTCTTAGATCCTTTGTGCCATGCTTAGCATACAGTTGGTAATAGGTAATAACATCTAATACAGACATACCTCATTTTATTACATCTTGCTTTATTGCACTTTGCAGATTTCGCAGTTTTTACAAATTGATGGTTTGTGGGCAACCTTGCATCGGGCAAGACTGTCAGCCCCGTTTTTCCAACAGCATGTGTTCACTCACTTCATGTCTGTGTCATATTTCATTGATTTTTGCAATATTTCAAACTTTTTCATTATGACTCTATTTGTCATGGGGATCCGGGATGAGGGATTACAACTCACTGAAAGTTCAGATGATGGTTAGCGTTTTTTAGCCATAAAGTGTTGTTGTTTTTTTTAATTAAGGTATGTACCTTGTGGGGGGTTTTGACACGTAATGTTATCTCGCACTTAATAGACTACAGTATAGTGTAAATACGACTTTCATATGCACTGGGAAACCAAAAAATTCACTTGACTCACTTTACTGTGATACTCACTTTATTTTGGCAGTCTGAAACCAAACCTGCAGTACCTCTGAGGTCTGCCTATACTTCATGAGCTCTCGGTATATGCCAAGCACTGCTCCAAACAGTTTAACATGCAAAACCACATTAAATTCTTAAAACAAGCCATTAAAAAATGGTATGAACTATTATCCCAATTTTCTGGATGAAAGAAGTGAGAAACAGTGAGTTAAGTATCTTGCCCAAAGGGAAGTAGCTGAGAAATGTGAAAGCTGGAATTCAAGCCAGGTGGATGCTAGATCCAGAGCCTACCCGCCGACCATGAGGTCCTACTGCCTTGCTTTAAATAAAAGAAGGAGCATGAAGAATGACTTTATAAAACAAACAGGTGCAATTCACTCAGATCAAAGCAGTGCTACATTTTATACAGTTGCCTTTTTAAAGGGGACGCTTCATTTCAACACCCCCAATGGAAAGAAAGTTTAATTTACTCTCCTAGATAATCGTAAAAAGATTAAAAGTAGATGCGCTAACTTGACATAAAGCTCCTGGGAACAATAAAATTCAAACCAAGATAAATTATCATTTCATTGCTACTACGTGTCATACGGACTTGCTAGTTAATATGCCCGGGGTGTGCCATTTCATTTATCCACCCCATGCCCTGCAGTTCAAATACCCAATCACAGCCATCGGCACTAATTTGCTGTTTGTATCAGGGCTTCTACTCTCAATCCATATACTAATAACTTCTGTTTTTACAATGCTTTGCAACGTAGCAATTACCTTCTTATACATCATCTCACTTAATCTTCACAACAGTCCTTTGAGACTGGCATTATAATTCTCATTTTTTTCACTCGCATCTAGTGACAAGCAGGGGGTTTAAGTAATTTTTTCAAGCTCACACAGCTTGTGAGTGGCAGACTACAGACTCCAGTCTCAACCCAAACTTCAAGTATAAGCCCTTACCTATCACACAAAACTAGACAAAAAGAGACACGGCTTTTACCAGGATATCAAATTCTATGACTTGTGGGGCCACACAGACTAAAACGGAGTAATAATATTTATGGTTATGTTAGAATCTTGTCTCAGAAGAGCTCAAATACCTTATGCTTCATTAATCTTGCCAGATGTCTCTAACGGGTCCTAACAGGGAAGGCTAAGGACTGGACGAGAGCGCCCGTCGGTCCTGATGCCAACAACCCACCCAGCACGCCCAGCTCTCTGACTCCCCAGTGGCTCCCTAGTCAGGCGACATGGCCTCGGCTTTCTTTGCTTTCCAGTCATAGAACACAGAGGAAGAAGTTGAAAGTAACCTCCTTGTTTCCAAGGAAGATGTGTTTAGGTATCTCTCTAACAAAAAGAGCAAAGTGGAAGAAAGATCACAGATTCACAGAAGAGTAAGCAGAAGAGGTGACAAATCTCATTTTTCCACTCACTACTTGACTAGCTTTGGGCAAATCTCTCCCCTAGGCCCCCGACGGCTCATTTATTAGAAAAAAACAGGCGTCTAGGGGCAGCTGGGTAGGCTCAGTCGGTTAAGCATCTGCCTTCAGCTCAGGTCATGATCCCAGGGTCCTGAGATGGAGCCCCGCGTCGGGCTCCCTGCTCAGTGGGGAGTCTGCTTCTCCCTCTCCCTCTCCTACTCCCCCTGCTTGTGCTTTCTCTCTCTCTGTGTCAAATAAATAAATAAAATCTTAAAAAAAAAAAAAAAAACAGGTGTCTAGGTCAGGCCTCTGCAAATGAGGGCCTGTGGGTCAGATCCTGCCCAACGCCCGTTTTATAAATCAGGTTGATTCGAACATGGCCACATCCATCCATCATTTATCACTGACGGCTGCTTTCACACGAAAGCAGAGCTAAGCAATTGAGACAGAAACCATCTGGCCTGCGAAGCCTCAAATATTTACTACCTGGCCCTTACAGAAGAAGGCTGGCAAAGCCTTTGCCCTCTGGCTACAAATCTCTGGCCATAACAGAATATTAAAAAAAAAAAAAACTGTATTTGAATTCCAAAATAGCCATGAGAAACAAGGAGGGGGATGCTTTGGCACATACATTTCTGAGGACTCCGTGAAAGATAGAAGATGACTGGGATCCAAGGAAATGGGAAGCCTTGGCCCATAGCATACACAAGAAAGGGGCAGCCACAGAAGGTAGGGACGAGCCCAGGGAACGCCTTGCTCACACAAGGAGGCCAGAGAGGACAGGGGTCCCTGCACAACAGACAGCATGGCTGGGTAGGCACCCTAAGCAAGCGGTCCATGCCCAGCCTCAGCAGCAAAAGGCATCCGCCCCCAGACTGGAGCCCTGAGGTGGAAACCGTGAGCCAGGACATAAGGACAGTGTCCCTGGTGACTGGCCACCCGCAACCCCCTCCAGAAAAAAGGGGTTTGCTTCCCAGGGAGAATAGCTACTGGTATATTCTCCCCACTGGCATAGTCCCCCAGTCCCTGGAGAATGGTGTCATAAAGAGATGAAGCATCCACAGGGGAGGAGAGAGGGAATTTAGCTACGGGGTGAATACATGTTGCCTACCCTTAGCAGCATGACTGAGCGGCCCAGGTACAAACACAGCCTCATGTCTGAGTAGACAGTGTTCCTAAAGCAAACAGAACAAGACTTTAGATAACAGCATAAAATATATAAAGACCCCTCTGGAATAAATTTAAAAAGACTATGAATCTAAAGAAAAACAACAACAACAACAACAACCTAGCCAAAGGATATGAAAAGGCAAGGCAACTCGCCAAAGAAAAATCACCAATGGGGGGCGCCTGGGTGGCTCAGATGGTTAGGCGTCTGCCTTGGGCTCAGGTCATGATCCCAGCGTCCTGGGATCGAGCCCCGCATCGGGCTTCCTGCTCAGCGGGGAGCCTGCTTCTCCCTCTCCCACTGCCTCTCTCCCTGCTCATGCTCTCTCCCTCTATCTCTGTGTCTCAAATGAATAAATAAAAAAAAAAAAAAGAAAAATCACCAATGGCTGTAAATACGTTTAAAGGTTCGAATTCGAGTAACAGAATTCAGGAGGACTCAGACTCAAACAACAATTACCTGCTACCCATGCCCCCCTGCCCCCATCGGACCAGTAAAACTCTGACAGGGCAAACAACTGTTGTTGAGGGAGGAGGTGCACTTTATCAGCCTAGTTAGCATTAAATATGCATATTTCCTTTATTTTTTTAAGGATTTATTTATTTTAGAGGGGGCAGGGGGAGAGGGAGAGAGACTCTCAAGCAGACTCCGAGCTGAGCCTGGAGCCGGACACAGGGCTCGATCTCACGACCCCGAGATCATGACCTGAGCCAAAGACAGACGCTTAACGACTGAGCCACCCAGCTGCCCCTAGAGCATATTTTTAAGTAAAGAATGCAAGTTCCATGCCAGAGCACAGATAATGACATAATTCGTGTAGGGAAATATATAAAACAAGCCTACGTATTTCTCTGTGTGCATACGTGTGTGTAAATTCAGAGAAACAGATGAAAAAGGAGGCACGCTACATTGAGGACAGTGACTGAGGAGAGGAGCAGGGAAGAGGGGCCAAGGAGACATCTCACTTGATCTATATTGTTAGAATTCTGAACAGTAAGTATGCACTTAGTTATTACATGTTTAATTATAAGATCTTGAAAAAAAAAATGTCTGAAGGAAATAAAATATTCACTCTATATTTTTATTTTTTTTAAGTAGGCTTCATGCCCCATGTGGGGCTTAAACTCATGACCCCGAGATCAAAACCTGAGATCAAGAGTCAGATGCCCCACCAACCAAGCCACCCAGGCACCCCCCATTCTATATTTTTTAATGACTGGCATAAACAGCATTTCTTTAAAGACACACAAAAGTATTAGTAGCCATTAGCATTACGCGTGATCTCCGTTTTCTACTTTTTGTCTTCAGTTTCCCAAACCGAAAATTACATGACTTTTGTAATTATGAAATGATTTACATCATGAATCGGATAAATTAAGTGGAGAGGATTGGATCAGAAAGATGATCTCTGAAGTTATTTCCGTTCTGAGTTCTGGACTCTCTGATGGTTTGCTTCAACAGCAAAAATGATCCAAACAGCAGAAAACGACAGGAAATTGGCAGTTTGACCAAGTGGTTCCTCGGAGAGTACATGAGGAGACATTTAACTATTCACAGTGGGGAAATATAGAGTGGGGCCATCGAAAGGCACAAAAGTGCTCGGGTGAGCATGTGGGCGGGGCAGAGAGGAGCACCCCACAGTCAGTGGGGAGACTAGACTGATAAAGACCATGGCCTTCTCTCCATTGGTAAGGCTTCTTGTACTAGCCCCTGGAGGAAAGGGCACAGGGATCAACCCATCCTCCTCCAGCAGAGTCGGGAGGCGAAAAAAGAATTGAGAGGGGGTCCAAGGCCCAAGGCCAAGGCCCAAGGTCCAAGGCTCATGCATAACTCAAAAGCAAATTGACCTGTCCTCTGGACACGCATAAGAAATTGGCTTATCCTTTTGGCCAAAAGCGAGTGCCAGAGCAAACAGGCGATGAAAGCAATTGGCAAAAAGAAGACTTCCCTTCAACTGCTGGAGAGCCCCTAAAGGCCATGATAAAACAAACAAACAAACCAAAAAAACCTTGATTTTATGGAAGAGGTAATTGGGAAACCTCAGCTGTGTTCTGGGGACAGAGACACACCAGAACACACTAAAAAGAGATGTCCACTGAGCCCTGACCCAGGACCTTGGGGATGAGAATGCAAAAGGTAATTAAACCAAAAAGGCTGATGTCTTTGCATGAATGAAGATAAGAGCAGCAGAATCCTAAGAATAAAACCACAAAACAGCTGTTCTGTTCTATTGGGGTTTAAATTCCCGGATCCCTGATCACTAACTGCGTGACCTTGCCCCACCCTCTCATTCTGTGTATTACAGGCGCAGGTCTGGTGCATGGAAGATTAGCGATCAATATTAGCAGCCTTCCCCCCACCTCTCACTTTGCTCCTTCCCTCTTATATTTATAGATTTATGCAGATACCAGAGATATTTTTAGTACTGCTTCCAACCCACTGAAATAAATTATGCTACAGGAAGTAATTTGTTTACAAAACAGACCCACGAATCTGAATGCTAAAAAGGAATTCCCTTCCCAAGTATAAAAATAAGGAGTCACTTACTGATTAGCAAATAACCTGCTGGCAGGCAAAAAATGGGAGCTTGACTTAAATACACCTTGAATTTTCCCACAAAGCCCCCCCCCACCCCCGCTACCTGAAAACCCTACAGAAGACCATGCAGCAGTTTTGTGGGGACAGAAAGCAGGATCGGTCATCAGAGGAAAGTCAGAGCCTGGAAACTTCCTAAGGATCATCATACAACAATCTGCTGCTCTGTCATTCCAATTCTACCTCCATCTGGTAAGTGTCTGAGATCGGCTTCCCCAGAGGCAGACCCTGAGATGCGGAGTCGTGTGAAACTGATTTATTAGGAAGTATTCTGAGGAACAAACAGTGGGGGAGTAGAGGAGGAGACAGGATAGGGAAGGGAGCCATGCAAGGATGAGATTTCACACCAAGTCTTAGAGAATTAGCATTCGCTCAACCCCACAGGAGGAAGAGGTGGGGTGGGGGGACCTCAGGAGACAGTGGAAGCCACTGTCACATCAGGAGCAAGGGACACTGAGTATTTATTGTCTCACACCTGCCTTTCTCCAGGTAAGGGCCGGGTCTGGGGGCACTGGATTCCCAGGCACTCCCTGCTCTCCTTGCAGTAAGCAAAGGTATCTCCAGTGGCCTCAAGGACAGCCCTTCCCGAGAGAAAGCAGTGCACAGGTCAATGGAATTGACACTGAGGAGATCTGGGCAGATATTGTCAGCATATGCGGGTATTTGTCCTGAAATCTATCCGCAGGACCTCTCCTGCTAACTCATTTTAAAAGAAACAGAACACAAACAATGAATCATGGAACACTACATCTAAAACTAATGATGTAATGTAGGGGATTAACATAAGAATAAAAAAAAATTAAAATTAAAAAAAAAAAGAAACAGAACATATACCCTGGCATTTCTCAATAGCATACATTTTGTTTCCATACACGAGCACAAATTAATCCAAATATTCATCTGAACAGATTCCGTTGTAAAATGCAAGTTCATCTTAACTCCGGATGTCAGAAGAAATTCTACATTCTTCGCTTGTACAGCCCCATTTGCAAATGCTTAAAAGAGATCCTGTTCAAGTGTTGTTCTGGAAAGCACAGAGGGCATAAGCCGCCACAGCGACTGGATTCCACGGTCCTCAGAAAGTCTAGGAATATGCCTGAGATGATCACAAAAAGTGCACGGCACCTTGTTCAAATGAATTGTTCGGAGAATTGATTTATTTAATGGGTATTTTTATCAATGTAATCCAAACACAGAGTTGAGGAATCAAACACACTACAAAGCCAATTGAGAGAAACCACACACACTTCTCTCACTTTCCCCAAATGTCCACTCGACTTCCCAGGATCTAACAGCTTCACCTGTGCCAAGTGTTTCTTCCAGTGTTCACCTTCCATGTTTCTAAATAATATGTTTCTTCTGCCATTTGCTCACTTCAAAATTTGGTATGTTATTGACTGATTTCCAAATATGGGAAATGATAATTTAGCTTTTAAATTCCTACCACCTATCTACAAACCTCCAAATCAGTATAACGTGACAACTTACATTTAAATCTATTGTGAATGGGGCACCTGGGTGGCTCAGTTAGTTAAGAGCCCAACTCTTGATTTCAGCTCACATCATGATCTCAGGGTCCTGGGATCGAGCCCCACATCAAGCTCCATGCTCAGCACAGAGTCTAGTTGAGATTCCCTCTCTCCCTCTCCCTCTCTCTCTGCCCCTCCACCTGCTCTCTCTCTAAAATGGATGAATAAATCTTTAAAAATAAAAAATAAAAAACCGTAGTATGTTATAATTATATCAAATTGACGTGCATACGATATTATGCTAATTATATAATCATAATGCAATCTAGTGAATATATATTAATTATAACATAAACAGTAAAATATTATTTGATTCCATTTGTTACAAAATATTTCTATTTCAGATTATAATTATATATTTATGTTACTTGTTATATTGTTACAGGTAATCATGTTGTGATTTTTTATTTTTTAAAGATTTCATTCATTTATTTGACACAGAGAGAGAGAGAGACAAAGAGAGAGAGCGCACACACAGGTAGACAGAGCGACAGGCAGAGGGAGAGGGAGAAGCAGGCTCCCCACTGAGCAGGGAGCCCGATGCGGGGCTCAATCCCAGGACCCTGGGATCATGACCTGAGCTGAAGGCAGATGCTCAGTGACTGAGCCACCCAGGCGCCCTGTGTTGTGACTTCTAATATTGTATTACATGACTATTAAATCATGTTATAATAGGGTTTGGTTTTATATCCAAGTTTTCCTATATTATATTGGTTTTCTAGATTATAAACAAGAATAGCTTGCTTTTGTGTTCAACTATTCAACTACTGTTAGTTAAACTCCCCTGTGCACCAGCTCCCATGCTAAACACTTGGAATAGAGTTGTAACCAAAGCCCCGTGGCCCCCTGGCTCTGACATTCCAGTAGGAGGCTATAAACCCTATAAATAATTAAATTCAGAAGTTGGTAGGTGTGTTAAAAAACAATAACAACAACAACAGGATCTCCTTAGTTTTCAAAATACTATGCTAGTTTTCTAGGTACTGTGCTTAATTTTTCTTCACATGCTCCTTTGTATCTGTCAAATGCCTACCAGCATTACTTTTCAAATGTTCAAACATAACCAGATAATCTGATTTTTCTTTTTTTAAAGCCCAGTATGGAGCCCAACACGGGGCTTGAACTCACGACCCTGAGATCGAGACCTGAGCGGATATCAAGAGTCAAATGCTTAACCGAGTGAGCCGCCCAGGTGCCCCTATAATCTGATTTTTAAAAATATCTCTCCACCAGCAGAGAGTTGGGCATTTACTGAGGTACATCCAAATATCAGTATTAGGAATTTTTTATTTATTTATTTTTTATCTGAACACTTCCCCTCTCCTCCCTGGTTATCGGTGTCTGAGAAGAGAAACGGGCAGTGTGATTCTCAGTACGCAGCCTTTTGTTTACCCCTACTGTATGCAACCATGAGCTCTGCCCCTGCTGTCCACGGTGACAATATCCCTCAAGCTGGAGCACAGGCTCCCAGTCAGTTCTCAGTGAGGATGTGCCGTCTTCAGGATGCAGTATCCACATGGCATCAGAGATCTCTAAGAAGAATACATGGATCCAGGAACCAAGGCACAGAAGCAGAAATTGCCCCTTTATCTTCATTCCCAATATCCCACTGCAGCATTTCAGTTCTGGGCACTGTTTAGCTCAGGGCTAAACGTCCTGGTCCACAGATGGGGGGCACGCTCTTGCCAGAGAACACAGCAAAGGTCTCCGCGAACTGCAGGTTGAAACTGCATCCTGGGTCCTTTGAACCCCTGGTGTCCAGGGAACAACAGACAAGAAGAGCACTCACCACCAGGGCAGTTGTGATTGCCCCTGATTATCAGGTGGAGATGGAGATGAGGAGGAATATGTGTGGAATTCAGGTGATCCACGAGGATACCCGTTGGGACTCCTCTGTCCAGTTGTGAACGTAAATGGACAAGCACGACAGCCCCAACCAGAGGAGGACAGATTACCAGGAGCTCAGACCCCTCCAGAATGAGGGCCTGGGTCACACTCCCTGGTAAAGCACCGAGGACAGCTGAAAACAGGGGAACTTAGAATGGATAGTGTAAGAGGAAAATGATGACTACCAGAGGCAGCCCCAAGACTGTCCCACCACCTCCCTGCTGCTAAGTCTCCCCACATGAACAGAGCCAGCTGGAACCCTGAGGGACCTGCCCCTTGAGCGTGTGGATCCATAAGACATAGGGTGTCAATGGTGGCAGCCATGGAAGGATGCCACTCAAACCTCCCTTCAAGAAAGAATTTGCTGTTCAGCTTCAAGGAGTGCATCCAGGGGACATCCTCTGGCTGACAGCACCCTCAAGATCTGCCTCAGCTTTTGATTGGAGGCCACACTCTTCCCAGGCTGCCATCAGCCCACGACTAAGCATCTCTGCCCAGGGTGGGGCTCTAGAAGCAACCATTGTCCTGTTGACTTTGTCAGATGGCCATCAAGGTCTGCACCTTGCCATCCCCCATCCTCCTTCCTCTCTTCTTTTTCCACAGATGTGAGGTTCCATCATAGCCTGAAAGCTTTCCATACCTGATCCTGTTTCATCCCCCTTTAATCTTTCAAAAGCTTTATATCCACTTCCAATGCTCATTCTCAGAAGCATCTATTTCCTGGAGGACTTGACTGACACATCAGTCCAGCAGCCTCTGAATGATAAGGGATGAAGTATGCATCCCATGGTCATATACCTCCTGCACACCCTGTTTTCTATAAAGTGTGTCCCTTGGTGCTACATGATGCCATGCAGGATCCAGTGATGGTGAGTCATTCTTTAAGCCCTTGAACAGCGGTTCTGATGGAGACGTTACTGGTGGAAAGGTCAAACCCATAATCAGAGTGTCTATCCCAGCCACAATGAAGTGTTGCTCAATTGCTACATCCAATTGGATGTAGAAGTCCAATTTAATCCATTTGCCACCAAGTGGCAATTTGCTCACCTTGAGGAGTATCAGGAGCTCAGCATCAGGCAGCAGCAGTTAGCTAAGTCTAAATGGAGAGAACCCACACTGATGGGTCCCTACCTAGCCTTTGTACTCCCACTGTGATTACTCCATTCATTAAGCTCATTGCCCAAGCACTGGGATGGCCAGCAAAAAAGGTTGGCTGACATCAACTGGCTGAGTCATTGTGTCCCCGTGGCCAGTGACTATTGCCCAGTAGATGCTGTCTGTGGCATGCTAGCATGCGTAATTCACACTTCAAGTCTACTCCCAGATGTCCAACCATGTGCCTCCTCCCAAAAATCCCTCAGGCCCCTGACTAATTAGCTAAGCCATTGCCGCTGCTCATCAATCCTTATATATCCTTACCTGGGGCCACTTCTCCTTCCACACAGCGAATGACTACACTGCCCAAAGCTCTGCCCATAGGTAGTATTTCCCCACAATGCTGTGTATCAAAACCACCCCTCAGCGGGGATTAGATATGAGAGGAATGAATTTTCACCTTCACCAAATATAGCAGGGCTACTCATCCATGAACCTGGCTCAGGTTTTCCCACCTTCAACGGCTGTGTGTAGGGGACCTCCCGTGAAGTCAAGGCAGGTGTGAGCTAAGGGAAAGGCTTCACTGGAAATCTCACAGAGTCATTCCTAGCAATTCCGGCTTCTCTACCCAATTTAGTGGGGCCATATTGTCTTCCAAGCTTCCAAGACCCATCCCAGCAGAATATTAGACTTATCTCCAGGGTCCTTGCCAGGCTGTTAAATCCTATATCAAAGAAGAGTATCTTGTAGTTTAAAAAAAAAAAAAATCTCCCCTATACAACTTTAAATTCCATATCCCCTAATCCAACACCTCACTATTCACTCCCCAGCACGCTCTTCTGGTTGCCAGTCGGTCCCGTGGCACCTTCTGCATTTAACACCCCTCCCCTCCACTAGCAAACCTAACCTTTCCCCATTGGGTCATGCTAAGGCTTGACCTTAGCTATTGGTCTGATGGCTAGGAAGAGAGAAGGGGCAAATCGGGGTGCCTAGGTGGCTCAGTCATTAAGCGTCTGCCTTCGGCTCAGGTCATGATCCCAGGGTCCTGGGATGGAGTCCCACATCGGGCGCCTTGCTCAGTGGGGAACCTGTGTGCAGGCACACACACATGCTCTCTCTCTTTCTCTGACAAATAAAATAAATAATCTTTAAATTCATGGGTAAAGGGGATTGAGTCAGGACACCAAAATCGTTCACCAAATCCCCCACTCACTAAATGTTTCAAACACGAGCACTGCTTGGCCAGATTGATACGTAGTGGATTTAAAATATCTATTTCAAAATGAAGATATTGAGACAGGAGTTGTGCCCATCGGGAACCCAAAAAATTATGCCCAACCATAAAAAGAAACGTATCATTTGCACTCCAGGGACTCTGAATGAGAAATCCAGATGGTGCTGCAAACTCAGAAAAGGTTAGCTATCATAGATCATCCAAGAGGAATCAAGTGTTGAAAAAACAAAAACAAAAACAGAAACACCAGGCATTGATTGTGAAGGAGGCAAGGGAGTCCAGGCCACTGATTGTATAACAGAACGCACATGGGGCGCCTGGGTGGCTCAGTTGGTTAAGTGACTGCCTTCGGCTCAGGTCATGATCCTGGAGTCCCTGGATCGAGTCCCGCATCGGGCTCCATGCTCGGCGGGCAGTCTGCTTCTCCCTCTGACTCTCCCCCCTCTCACATACCCTCTCTCTCATTCTCTCTCTCTCAAATAAATAAATGAAATCTTAAAAAAACAGAACACACATGATTAAAATAAATAAACTGAAAAATAGGTAGGGATTCGAAATAAAACACACCTTCTATTAACTTTACATAAGGCTAAGCATCTCATAATTCATTATATCAGAAAATTAATGTACTCTATAAATTCTAAAGAGAAAATGTGCAAAGAAGGGCTTTAAAGACATTTTTAGCTCGTATTTCTCTGTTTGAATTCATCAGCTCCCTTCTGGTTTCCAATCTGTCACAAGAAAAAGTACCTAATTGACTGCAATTTCAGCATTGGTGGAAAACAGAAACAATCCAAAGGCCAATAATAGAGTCGAAATGCCTTTCTCTTTTACCAAAAAGTAGGTTTGCATCCAAAGACACGGGCTTTGAAAAATGCATTATTTATTTAGCACCGAGAATAGGGAAGCCAGGCTCTGTTTGGGAGTTCTCTTGCTTTCTGTTATCAAAATGTCATTCTACTCTACAGCCACGCTTCCTACATAAGAGGCTTGCTATTTCCATTTAAAATGTTTAGACCTTTTCCTCAGAGAGCAAAAGAGAACTCACACAGTAGAGCCTTCTGAGCCTTTCAATATGGAAATTGTCCAAATAAGGTACAAATTCAGCACAGTGATTTGGGGGGGCGGGGAGAAGGACCTTGAGAAAACATTGATATATCTGCATTTCAGTTTCCTTCCAAAAATCAGAAATTTCCAGCACTAACAGGGGAAGAAAAGTAAAGCTTTGCACGATTCTGGCATACCTCCAGAGCATCCACAATTACCAACATGTGGTCTGGTCACATATTTAAAAAGAAATGTAGGAAGTTGAGGTAAAAAAGGGAACAAAGATGGATGTGAGGGAAAGTTTAGAACCTTGAGGAATATAAACACCACGTCTTGGGTTTTGACAGATACCTACTGCTTTTCCAGTGAAAGAGATACTTATACGTGGTTGAATTTCTACACTCTAATCTCGAAAGCAAAGAATGTCGTATGGAAACTATAGACTTTCTCGAGTAGAGTTCATTCGAAAATATAAGGGAAAAGCTTTGAAGAAGCCCAGGCCTAGAATCACAAGATTTTGAGCTGAAGGGGTGAGAAAATCATTTCCCAGATAAGAAGGTTAGTTAATAGGCACTTCACTCGGATGTGTCTTATAACGTTTACAAGATAGGCAGAGCTGTTCACTAATACGTTCCTTGGATTTGCAAGAAATGCCAGTACAGGGGCATCTGGGTGGCTCAGTCGGTTAAGCGTCTGCCTTCGGCTCAGGTCGTGATCCCAGGGTCCTGGGATCAAGTCCCGTATCAGGCTCCTTGCTTCTCCCTCTCCCTTGCCCCTCACTCGTGTGCTCTCTCTCTCTCTCTCAAATAAATAAATATTTTTTTTTAAAATGCCAGTACAAATCATCTAGGGGGTCCACTGTTGGCATCTCAAATCAGTGTGGAAACTGGTTGTCTCTTAAATAAATGGCATGGGGGTGACTGGCCAAACTGGGGGAGAAAAGGAAGTTAGACCTCTATTCCATCAGAGTTATAAAAATAAAATACAGAGCCATGAAAGAGGTCATCTTTAAATTGAGAGTTCTAAATAAATATAGACAATTCTGTTGATACCTACTGCTATACTTCAGAGGATATCTGTAATGAGAAGGCAGGAGCCACGTAAAGATCTGGGTAAAGAAAAACCTGTGCAGAGGCCCAGATACTGGAAAGAGCTTGCCACGCTCAAGGTCAAAGAAATCCAACGCGGCTACAGTGAAGAGAGCAAGGCAGAAAGCAGAAGAACGTGAGGTCCCAGAGCTGGGAAAGAACAAGATTCTAGGTCATGTCAAGGAACCTGGATTTTATTCTAAGTGTAATGGACGTTTTCGAGTGTTTTCAGCAAGGTGATATGATCTGATTTATGCTTGAGAAAGACGGGGCAGAAAAGCAGAGCTGGGGACTGGAAATAATGTACCAATTGCAGGGACTTTGACTAATTGGTCATCGAGGTAAGAAAGCAGTGAAGGAGCAAGCCCAGGCTGCAGCCAAGACTGGATTGTGTGCCATTTACCTGGGGGGCCGGGGGGAGGGGGGTTGACTTGGGAGGAGAGGAGTGAATGGTTCTATTTTGGACATATTACATCCCAGATGCCTAACAGGCATTCCTATGGTAAGAACCAGTTCGATATCTGAGTGGGGAGGCCAGGGAAGAGAGTTGGGGCTAGAAATAACAATTTGAGGATTCTCCAACACATAACTGGTATCTGAAGCCATGGGATGAGGTCAGATCAGGGAGGAAGAGAATCTGGATAAAGAACAGGACCAAAGACTGAGCGCCTGGAGGACTCTTACTTTCAGAGGTCTGGTGAGGAGCATCAAGACTGAGGAGGAGGGGCCCAGAAGGTGGGGAAAACCAGGCTTACCATGTCACGGAAGCCCAAAGAAGAAAAGCATTTCGAGGAGGGAATCATCAACCATGTCCATCGCTGTTGAGAGGTCAGTGGTGGGAACAAAGGGAGAGGGAATGGACAACGGACCCTGACAAGGTATAAATCACTGGTGACTGTGACCAGGAGCTGCTTCACTAGAGCGGTCTGGAGGAAAGCCCCATCCATTGAGTTAAGGAGAGAAAGGAAAATGAGAACAAGACAGCAAGTACATGCAACTCTTTCAACCACTTTTGCCGCAAAGCAGAGATGAAAATGAGGCAGGAGCCGGAGGGGAACAAGAACCCAAGGGATATTTGTTAATGCAGGACAATGATGACAATGAGGCATTTTTTTATATGCTGTTGTAAATGATTTTATTTTATTATTTTTAAAGATTTTATTTATTTGACAGAGAGAGACACAGCGAGAGACGGAACACAAGCAGGGGGAGTGGGAGAGGGAGAAGCAGGCTTCCCACGGAGCAGGGAGCCTGATGTGGGGCTCGATCCCAGGACCCTGGGGCTTAACTGACTGAGCCACCCAGGCACCCCGTAAATGATTTTTTTAAAAAGATTTTATTTATTTATTTGAGAAAGAGAGAGCATGAGCGGGGTGAAGGGCAGAGGCAGAGGGAGAAGCAGACTGCCCACAGATCAGGGAGCCCGATGCGGGGCTCGATCCCAGGACCCTGAGATCATGACCTGAGCCGATGGCAGATGCTTAACGACTGAGCCACCCAGGCACCAGAAAATGATTTTTTTTTTAAGATTTATTTATTTGAGAGAGAGAGCATGCAAGGGGAGGAGCAGAGGCGAGGGAGAGAGAGAATCTCTAGAAGACTCCCCACTGAGCATGGAGCTGGACACAGGGCTTGATCCCATGACCCTGAGATCATGACCTGAGCTAAAGTCAAGAGTGGGAGGTTTAACCGACTGAGCCACCCACACGCCCCACAAATGATTTTTAATAATCTGCTAATTAACATTTACTCAGCATTTACACTGGGCCGGGCACTGGCCCCCATACTTCCTTATATTGCTCATTTAATTATCAAAACTATCACCATTTTAGAAAGACACAGAGAAGTCCATTAATCTGCTCAAAGTCACACTGTTTGTTAGTTGCAGAGCCAAGATTTGAAAACCAACAATATGAGCTGTTTACCACCGCACTAGAAGATGCAAGAAATAAAGCAAATACTTGTAGAAACATGGTCCCTGAGAAAGTGAGAGAGGGTGACTCCAGAACGCAAGCAGAGGGATTGGTCTTAGAAACCGAAGCAGGATCAAGTCCATGTCAGGATCCCTGCTCAGCAGAAGTCTGCTTCTCCCTCTCCCTCTGCCACTCCCCTCTGCTTGTGCTCTCTCTCTTTCTCTCAAATAAATAAATAAAATATTCTAAAAAATAAATAAAATAAAAGCTAATAATTTTAAAATAAAAACTTAAGACTTTCCCTGCCCAATGGGGAGACAGATATGTAACCGGCAAGTGATCTGGGTAAGCGCTCCGAACAGATCCTCGAACACAGGAGGGACCGTGTGGTGTGGGGTTCGATTCCATCACGCTCCATAGTGTGACCTAATGCTCTTGAGAAGCACATGCAGGACACAGCAGGGACTTAAGTGAGGAACCACAATTCTACTGTGGGAGGGAGCAGGAAGGTCTTCAAGGCAAAGGATTCTTGAGTTCACACCATGGACGGGGTTTTGAAAACGGAGTAGGTTAGTTAAGGCAACTAGATGGAGTGGATGGTGAAGAGCATTACAGAGAGAGGGCAAACAGGAGCAACCAGAGGTTCCAGAAGGATCCACAGCAGCTGTTAAACTTAAAGATCCACGAACAGTTCCTTATGGCTGGAACAGAAGTTGCGAGGTGGGTCAGTACAGGAAACGAGGGTGGGAGAGATAGATGAAGGGCCTTGTACACTAAGACAAAGAGCTCCCTCGGACTCCAAAATGTGGAAGGAGGGGGAGGGCACAAAACTGGAGCCAGGAAGACCCACTATTCACCTCACAGAAAGAAGAGGGTCTAAGCGAAATCAGGTAGCTGTAACAGAGAAGAAAAGCACAGGGCAGCCTGGCTGGCTCAGTCGGTAGAGCACCTGACTCTTGATCTCAGAGTTGTAGGTTCGAGCCCCACGTGGGGTGTCAAGACGACTTAAAAATAAAATCTTAAAAAAACAAAAGAAAGAAAAGTGGAGACAAACTAAGCAGAAAAATAGGGAGTGTGCAGTATTAACAGAAATAAGTGAGAGAATGATGAGCAGTAAAGTATAAAAGAAAAACGAAGGGCGCACCTCAGTCGGTTAAGCATCTGACTCTTAGTTTTGGCTCAGGTCATGATCTCAGAGTCCTGGGATCAAGCCCCATGTCAGGCTCCCTGCTCAGCAGGGAGTCTGCTTGAGATTCTATCTCTCTCCCTCTCCCTCTGCCCCCCACCCTGTCTAAAAAAGGGTGGGGAGAGCCTCTGCCAAAACCAAACCAAAAGTATATGGAGAGTTAAAGAAGAAAAAGAAGGAGGAGGAGGAGAAAGAAGGAGAAAACAAAACGAAAAAAGATGGGTCAATTACAGCTAATTTCAGAGAAATATAATGAGCAGGGGAGCATCTACTACTTACAAAGTTTTGGTTGCAGAAGCAAACCATTTGGAAGGAAATCAACTGGCCTTTGGGTTATTAGAGGTTACGACCAAGGAAGGAACAGCTGGGTAGGTGCCAAATAAGAATACTGGGCGCACCCTTTATCAAGTATGAAAATACAAGGGTGCCTGGGTGGCTCAGTTGGGTAAGCGTCTGCCTTCAGCTCAGGTCATGATCCCAGGGTCCTGGGATCGAGCCCCACATTGGGTTCCCTGCTCAGCGGGGAGCCTGCTTCTCCCCTCCTGCTGCCCCTCCCCCCACTTGTGGGCGTGCTCTCTCTCTCTCTTAAAAATAAATAAATAAAACCTTTTAAAAAAATAAAATAAAATAAATATGAAAATACAAGGAATGGGAAGCAGAAGGTCACATGCAAATAGGTAGCTCTGCAAGTCTGCCCCAGGGAGGTCCCAGATGGGAACTACCAATGTGCTAAGATGTTCCATGGCATCGCAGCTCCAAAGGGTTCCAATCCAGTCCATGTGGACAACACACCATCCCCATAACACCAGGCGTAGTTTACCGCTTGGTTCCACAGCATGGAAGGAACCAAAGATGAGGAAAAGGGGAACGTTGATGCTCCTGAGGCCCTGGGGCAGACCTAGGCCAAGGGACCAATAGTAGCAGTGACAGAACTGAAAAGGGGGATAGGAGAGACAATCTACAGGATTTGGTGCCTGAATGGATTTGCTGAATGAAGGGGAGAGAAGGGTCCAAGTTGAGATGCGTGGAGAGGGGTGGATATGAATTTCCAGGGGATATGATGCCTCTGGGGAGGCTAGCGAGGCATTGGGCATATGTGGGGGTCAGGGGTTCCAGAGAAAGGTCTAGGCTAGAAAAGTGGGTTCTAGACATCGGGACACCATGCGGGGAGCCGCCAGATCCAGCCACACAGCAAGAGCAGATAAAAGAAGAGGATCCAGCCAGAGGGACCTGCGGGAGATAGAGTATCTGGGGGAGGACTGGATTTCAAGGAGACCAATTAACCAATAATGTCAGGGTCAAAGCTGGTTTTGTGCTTTCACGTTAACATAGTCAATGAACAGAAATCATTTTAATAAATACATTACTGTTCACTTAAGACAGCCGATACAAAGCAGGCATGATGAACATTTCTAACGGGAACACATGCATAACAATAGCATGACCTTCACGGGAGAGCAGCTTTTGGAGACAAATCCTCCCCCTGTACTCTCCCTTCTCTTGCAATTTTCTCCCCTGAACAATTTTGAATCATTAAGAGGCACAGCTTCTAATTAACCTAGTAATACCTCCTAATTACTGCATGTGCTCAAGTCAAGACTTTGAAATCTCTCTAGATTGCACAGTCATGAGACGGCAAAAAAAAATTTTTTTTAGTTAAATACAACATAATCTTGATCAAAAATGGATACCTTCCTTCTCTAAGCTTAAATAATAATTAATAATAAAGACACTCCTCATATACACTCTTCTTCTATCACCAAATTTCATTGCTTTTGAGGGAAGTGAAGTAGAGAAAGAAATATTAGGGACCCATGGGAAAAGCTAACTGATAAGCTAACGATTGACCAACTGCTCTTGCAAAAATAAAAACTGCATCAAGGGGCACCTGGCTGGCTCAGTAGGTAGAGCATGCAGCTCTTCATCTCGGGGTTGTGAGTTCAAGCCAAGCCCCATGTTGGGTGTGGAGCCTACCTAAAATCAAAAAATAATTTAAAAATCAATCAATAAATTTTTTTAATTGTGCATTGAATAACTAGAAAGAGATGCATCATATTTCTTCTGACTTTCCATAACCTCAGAAGCCGAATATAAGTGCTGAAGACCCTGAAGTGTGTGTTCTCAGTTCCTATAATCAAGCCAGATTTACAAGTGGGAAATTTCTTGACTGCAGTGGACATGATATTTAGATCACATATGTTTGTTTCTACAGTTTCATACAACCTCTACACAGGGAAGCCCAAAATACTCTCCTACCCGACCTCATTAAGGGTCTTCAAGGTTGATACTTTCTGCCGCAACAATTTTGTGATTTTTGAGACATTTTAGGGTCCCTAGGACATAGGTTCTCAAAGTCTTCCCCAATGCCTTCCTGAATATTCCTGAGGGATAATGACCCCCTCCCATCTGTGAAACAGCTCATACAGAACCGATCCCCAAAGGGCACAAGTGTATCAAGGATCTGAGCGTTTCATCTGACCCACTATTACCCTCCCAACTTCTAGGCACTTATGGGACATAATTTTTTTCTTTGAGAGAGAGAGAGAGAGAGAATGAGCATGCATGCACACATATGAGCTTAGGGGAGGGGGGAACCGGGGAGGGGCAAGGGGAGAGAGAGAATGTTAAGCAGGCTCTACGCTCAATGTGGAGCCCAACACAGGGCTCAATCTCACAACCCTGACATCATGACCTGAGCTGAAATCAAGAGTCCGATACTTAACCAACTGAGGAGCTAGGAGCCCTGACATAATTTTTTTTAGGTAAGCTCTACATCCAATGTGGGGCTTGAATTCACAAAGGATAGAGTACAGTGAAAAGCCCCCCCTCCGAAAACTTTCTGCTTCAACCCTCTTTTCTCCGCTAGCTAAAAGTTCGCTGACATTCGTCCAAGTCACTGGGGAACAAGGACAGCTTGCATCCCATTATCATTTTTCCTCAGCTTCCATCTTTACCCCATGCTCACTGTGAACAGAGAGCCTACTAAGGAAACCAGACAGGAAGGCAAACCAAATAGAAATACTGTACGTGTTTACCTGGCCACATGATTTTATTCCTCCACAAAAGTCTCACGTGACACCAGAACCAGAGACGGCTTTAAGAGGGGGCACGATATGATAAATGACTACGGAGTCGTTACCATCTTTGTTATTACTGGCAAACAGACACAACCTTGAGAGCATCCTCAGGAGCCCCAGCATAACCGAGACTGACAGCCCGCACACAACGTGTCCAAGCTGTGAAATTGTACATTCTGCTCCTGGGGGATTAGGACTCATGTCTCAATAAAAACCATTTCTCTGCTGATCTGAGCCCCAAAGTGGTGGAGGGGAGCTTGGAACCCAACCGACAGCAACATGGTCACCTTGGAGTCAAAGCGATTCACCCTTTCCTTTTTTCTTAGAGGGGAAAAAGAGTGGCAAGCCGTGGAGAAAACATAGACTGTGGCCATGGCCATCGAGGGTAACAAGACTACCTTCCCCTTAATCTAAAGAAAAGCTTTTCCTGTGGGGTCCTTGGAATTGAAGTGGGCAGGTGGAGTCTGTCTGCTGGGAAGCCGCACTTTAGCCTCTGGATCTGCGGATTCTGCTTCTGGCATTTCAACTCCCTGAGAGCCAACTTTTTTTTTTAAGTTTTTTGTTTGTTTGTTTGTTTGTTTGTTTTAATTTGACACAGAGACAGCGAGAGAGGAAACACAGCAGGGGGAGTGGGAGAGGGAGAAGCAGGCTTCCCGCCGAGCAGGGAGCCCAGTGCGGGGCTTGATCCCAGGACACTGGGATCATGACCTGAGCCGAAGGCAGATGCTTACCAACGGAGCCACCCAGGGACCCCGGGAGCCAACATTTTGTACTCCCCACCAGACAAGAAGCTCAGCCTTTGGCTCTCCCAACTCTCTTCTCCCCACTCCCACCCACCTTCTCCCACACAATTCAGTTCATCACAGCTTTACTGAGGACACCCTATGCGGTGAAAGTGCACAGCCTGGCCAACCTGACTACTCTGCAGTCAGACATTCCTGCAGAGGACCAGCTGGGTTGATCCCAGTTCCCTCATTTCAAGGGAATCCAAGCTCTGAGAGTGAGAGAATGTAGTCCACTCACGTGAAAAATGAGGTTTATATATGTGCTTACGTATTCACATTTGTGCCCACAAATATATATATACACACACACAGGTACACAAATACACACAAGCATATAGAAATACCCACAATGATCGCTGACTGCCTCCTTTACCTAGAGGACTATGGAGCGTCACCACCCCCACTCAAGTACCATTTCAGGACATTTTTGCTTTTTTTGTGACATCTTTTTCCCCATCTGCATTAACCCTGACACTCATCTTACCCAGATTTCATCCCTAGAGCAATGCTGCAGAAGAAACAACATTTTGTAACATACTCTAACTGTTGCCCACGAGGAATTTATAACTAACCCAAAAAGCATCTCTACCACTGGAGAACCAAGGGCTAAACACGTCACAAAACACCCAGCCTTGGGGGTTACTTGTCTCCTGGCAGGTTACTTGGCAGGTTACTTGGGGGTTACTTGTCTCCTGGCAGGTTCTGCTAATTCAACCAAGAGGACGTTGACACGCGGTTATTAGTGACTTCAAGTATCCCACTGAACACTCAGCTATGGTACTCGGCTTATGTCAGGTGACTTTTGCAAAGGTCCAGGGTTTTTGATAGAAATGATCTCCGTGATCATCAAAGTGCTAAAGACAGCTACCAGTCAGCCCAAGGCTCCTTTTGCTTCAGCATTCATTCCAACAGAGCTCTGAAAAAAATGGCTGGGATTTTAAAGGACAAATTGCCCAGGCAGGCAGCATGAAAAGACAACAGATCGCAGGTGGGTCTTTCCTGCCCCACTCACACTAGGCAAGCGCTAGGATTTGTCTCTGTGGGGTTTCCTAAACTGTTGTTTGCCTTATAGGAAAAATATTAGCCTTGCCTTAAACAGCCTGGCTTAATACTGATGGCCATTCTCAAGGGCAGAGCATTAGAGTAAGCTTCCTGTCAGGGGTCCGCATAGATTCATAATGACACCATCTACACACAATGAACCCCCAACTGTACACGGGGGCACATACATCCAGCCCAGAGGCACACACACCATCCAGAGAGCTCCTTCCTAACCACAGGAGGGGACTGCAGGCTGATTTAGCCGTTGCTCCGTAGGATTTCAAAAGCCACTCCGTTTGGCTGCTTTTCCATCAAATGGAAGAAAACCGCTTAACCTAGATTTTAAGCTTTAAATCCCCATATTCCTTCTCTGTGAGAGAGAGAAGTGAGGACTCTGCCTTGTCTGGTTTTACTGTATTGCTAAAAATCACCCGTTAAAAAAAAGACAAAAAAAGCTGATTTCTCTTTTAGAAAAGGCTGGGTTAAGAATAAGCTTTTAAAGAAAATAAAACCGGGCAATCAGGGAGACTCTCCCTGATTAAGTCCTGGGTGTTTTGGAGGGACAGGGAAATTCACAGCAAGGGGGCAGAAGAGACTGAATTGGTGAAGCCGCAGGATTAATGCGCTGGAGGGGGGGGGGGGGGGGGGGGGCGGAGGGCCCCCCCCCACGCCGGGGACGCGCGTGGGGTGGGGGAGGCGGGGTTCCACCCGCCGTCTGAACTCCAAGCAGGGGTGCAGCTGCCTCTTACCTTACCACCCTCCTCCGTCTGCATCCTGATGTTTCCCCGGCGATTGCCTAACAGCTTACCTGTTTAAAAACAACCGTGTCCTTCGAAATATTTCAGCCACCAACAGGTGAAAGTGATTGGTTCGACCTTAACGAGGAGGGCGAGGGTGGGGGGTGTTCTTTAATCCTTCTGTTTAAAAAAAAAAAAAAAAAAAAAGGCTTTCCTGAATCAGAACTAAGGTAAAAATGGAAATCTGTGCATACTCTGGTTACTGGGCAACCTGAACGTAAGGGCTGTGTCTGCCAGCATCCGAATGTCCAACGGCATGAAAGATGCAGTCAAGAAGGGGTTTCCCTTTTGTGCAGCCTCTTTAGTCCCTGGTCCATTCATTCATCCCTATTATTTGGTTTCCAAGTCAGTAACCCAGATTTCTGCGGGTTGTAATACTCGTCTCTGCGGGGAAGGAAGCTGCCGCTAGGGAATTCACCATCACACATTTTAAGATGAATCAGTGGTTTTTTTTTTTTTTTTTTTTTTTTTTTTTTTTAAAGATTTTATTTATTTATTTGAGAGAGAGAATGAGATAGCATGAGAGGGGGGAGGGTCAGAGAGAGAGGCAGACTCCCTGCTGAGCAGGGAGCCCGATGTGGGACTCGATCCCAGGACTCCAGGATCATGACCTGAGCCGAAGGCAGTCGCTTAACCAACTGAGCCACCCAGGTGCCCAGTGGTTTGGTTTTGTGTGTGTGTGTGTGGTTTTTGTTTTGGGGGGGGTTTTGTTTTGTTTTGTTTTGCTTTGCTTTGTTTGCAAACCCCTGGGAAACTTGTGTTAAAAGGAAAAAAACAAGGACGGGGGAGGCGAGGGGAGCATTGTTCCTGGCTGCCCGCAGGTTCCTTCCCCTGGCTCTAGGAAATCTGCAATGTCATGCGGATTTCACCGGAACCTCGCCGCCTGAGGCTTGTCACACTGCAAATCCATCTATAAATAATCAGCCCTAACTGGCAACTGCCTGGAATAACAGTACAAGAGAAGAAAGGGGCTGCCGCAGGCCACACCTTGGCTCCCGCTTCTTGGAGGCTCCAGCCCCACCCCCACCCCAGGCCAAGCCCCTGGCGGGGTTCTTTCTGGTTCCTTCTACGCCCTGGAGTAGAGATAATATCCTAGGCTTGCTTCTGTTGTTGCCATGTTGACTTTGCGAGTTAAAGGAATAATTTGGAGACTACTGGAGAGCCACATGCTGAAATCCAAACTAGAAACATTTTTTTAAGTTACTATTTTACTCTTGTCTGCAGAAAAAGGCTGCATTCTCTCCCTAGGTTTTTAGGCTGAATATCAGTGTTTCTTTTTTTTTTTTTTTTAAGATTTTATTTAATTGACAGAGACACACACAGCGAGAGAGGGAACACAAGCAGGGGGAGTGGGAGAGGGAGAAGCAGACTCCCCGCTGAGCAGGGAGCCCGATGCGGGGCTCGATCCCAGGACCCTGGGATCATGACCTGAGCCGAAGACAGCCACTTAACCGACTGAGCCACCCAAGCGCCCCTGAATATCAGTGTTTCTTACAGTGATTCTGTTCATCCCCAATGACTTTTGTTGATTGCAACTTGTCAGTTGCACCTGGACCACCTTCTGGAACTTTGGACGGAAAAAGAGATAATGTAACATCGTAGCTAAATAGCCATTGGTGCATTAGTCAGTTTAACTCTGCCAGCACCAATCCTAATTCCCTTCAAAATGTGTTATGTAACCTAGCAGTTTTTGCCTTTATGAGCCTGCGCTCCCTGCTTGTGTCCAGGGCACACTTTGAACTTCAGTCCAATCCCTAAGACCCCAAATGAACGCTTTAGTTGCTTTATAGCCTCTTCTCCTTGGTCAGTAATGCTTTACTATAATATAAGAAAAATATGGTAAGGACCTAAGGGGACATAAGCAATGTGCTATGAGAACTTTTTTTTTTCTTTTAGTTTATTTATTTATTTGGGGGGAGGTGAGGAGCGGAGGGAGAGAGACTCTTAAGCAGACTCCATGCTGAGCGCAGAGCCAAACACTCAGGGCTCGATCTCATCTCACATCCCAGAGACCGTGACCTGACCCAAAACAAGAGTTGGACCCCTAACCAACTACGCCACCTAGGCACCCCGAGAACCTTTTGAGATACAATTATTTCCATCTATGGTGATGAAGAAGCCAAGAAGATTTCAGGGAGATAATGGCATTTGGTCCAGGCCAATGGATGGGTAGAATTTTGATAGAGATGTAAAGGATAATTAAGGCGGAGGAAATGGAGTGACCAAAAGCATAGGGGGCAGGAAGGTGCAAGTGACATCCAGGAATTGGCCAATGGTCGAGTTTGGTCAATACACAGGATACAAGATTACCAATTTCAAATGTGGAATATCGATTAATATCCATAATGATGCCTTCCACATTTCATTCACTCATTCATTGGCCAAATATTTACCAAGTACCCACTCTTCTTGGCAGGGACTTAAGAGAATTTTTTTTTTAATTGTAAACAAGGGGCGCCTGGGTGGCTTGGTCAGTTGAGCGTCTGACTCTTGGTTTCACTCTGGTCATGGTCTCATGGGTCGTAGGATGGAGCCCCATGGCAGCAGTGGGCTCCATGCTCAGCAGAGGGTCTGCTTGGGGATTCTCTCCCTCTGCCCCTCGCCCCGTGCTCACTCTCTGTCTCTCTCTCTCTAAAGGAAATAAATAAATCTTTAAAAAAGTAAAAGGGTGAGACTTAGCCATTTCACTTAGAACTAGCCATTCTCTCAATTCACTTAAGAGCTGGACATATACTTTTCATTTGAAAGGAAAACAATAGTATCCTCAAACAATACTGTCCAACTTGATGGATAAAAGAGAAATAAAAACACTTGCTGGGTCTACTTCATGGATTTAATGTAAGGATAAAAAATGAGGCAGCAAATGAGAAGTAATCTGTAACCCACAAGCCCTAAGCAAGTATTAGTCGAGTCAGAGCCTCCACGACCCTCTCCCTGAAGATGGCCCCGGCGTGCACCATAGATCACGCGTGGTATTACACCAGGCTGGAAGGCTCTCATAAGCTATTTCTTGGGTTTCGGAAGAGGGTGGGGGACTGTGTTGGTCCCCGGTCAGTCCAGGGACGCAGGACCAATCACAGCAGCAGTGAAACTGAGTGGGTATCGTTGAGAAGCTGCAAATCCGCTAATTGCGTGGTACTTTCATGGAGATGTATCCTTGGCAGTAACATTGAGATCATGTGGCCTCTAGTAGAAAAACTGAATCCAAGGTACGGTAATAGCTGTAAAAGGTGTGTCCATCCACGTGGCCTGCCACAGTAGTCATTTGAGGCTTTATCATTGGTTTAGAGTTATCCCACACACATATTTTGGCTATAGTAATTGAGCCACCAAATGAACAAGGACATTAGGTCAGCATAACTCATTATAGCATCATATTTGCTGAAACTGAGTTACCTAATATTTTTCTAAACCATCTTTGCTGGTCAAAGGTTATTAATTAAAGACAGACAGATAAAAAACAGTCACTACCTGGTTGCTCTGTGCCAAGCACTCTAATTGGTATTTACGTGTTAATTATCTCGTGTCACATCCAAAAGACAGATGCACGTGCCAAGGGGTGTATGATAAAATGCAATGCTTTTGTTTCTTTTAAGTTGTTATAAACATAAATCTCTGGTTGGAACTCGCCCAATGTCCCTTGACCTCTTTTCTCCCAGCATTTTCTAGGACTTTTAGAGGTCATCGGAAAGACTAGAGCAGAACTGAGGATGAGGCCAAGTTTGCAGAGGTTTGAGACTGCTTCTCTGGGGAGTCAACAAGGAGGGCCAGCAGAAACAATTACTGAGGGCAAATAGAAGGGTTTCACCGCAAACAGATCAACATGACATCCTAGCTTCTTCCAGAACGAGGAGAATAAAAGACACAGCCTCAAGATTCTCATGGCCTTCTCCAGGAGAAGAAAGAGGTAGCTACAGCAGTAACAACAGATATGTTAAATAACACTCAAATTTAAAGGGCTCCACTCTATGGTACATTCTCCAAATCCACATGGGTGGACACAAAGGTTAAATTCACTTTGTGAAAGAGCTTGCCTTCTTGAAAAATCCACGTCGGTGGAATTCCATGGGTTGGCATGTTCTAGAATAAGGAGGTAGATCTCCTGGTTTGTAGATAACCGACAAATAAGAGATTTGAGGATTTTTTTTTAATTATCATTAGCTAGTTTCACTTATTCTTACCCATAAAAGACCTTCTCTTTTCATCTTCAAGCCAATGCTACAACCTCAGCTCCACCATGACGACCTCCCCACAAAGTTGCCAAGCCCAAAAACCGCATGATGAGACCCCTGAACCACACTCCCTTCCCAGAACCAATAACCTCCTCCCTTCACGGCTTTTATAAGAAAACTGACATCTTTCTTACTGGGTGTATGCATTGGCGATATTCAGGAAAGACATTTCTTTTAAAGCATACGTTTTAGGATGTGGAAATTATTCATCAAAACCCCAATATAACCATTAAGTGTAATACATATAATGCTATGATCATAACAAGGTATTTCTTTATTATTTAACCATTTTAAATATTTAGACTAATTAGAGAATCAATTTGAGAGAATATCCTAAGTATTAGCAAAATGGCTTTCTAAAACTGAAGATCCCATTAAGAGATTAGATGTTTTATACACTGATGGAAACTGTTCATTTTTTTGTTGTACCCTGTAAGGAGCACAAATATCCTTCTGTGAAATGGATTTTATTTATTTTTTAAAGATTTTATTTATTTGACAGAGAGAGACACAGCGAGAGAGGGAACATAAGCAGGGGGAGAGTGAAAGGGAGAAGCAGACCTCCTGCGGAGCAGGGAGCCTGATGCGGGGCTCGATCCCAGGACCCTGAGATCATGACCTGAGCCGAAGGCAGATGCTTAATGACTGAGTCACTCAGGTGCCCCTGTGAAGTGGATTTTAGGGTGGTCTGAAGAGCAAATGAGATCATTCATATGACAACATTCTAAAACTACAGGACATAATGCAAATATAAAAGATTGGCTCCCTTCCTATCTTGCCTATTCTTCAGATGAGACTGACTCACAGTCAACAGAGATAAAATCTGAGTCTGTCCCTCTCGTAAATAACATAATGTCTCAATTGCTAAAACATAGTCACTACTGCTTTATGCTAAGGTTGCATTCAAATTAATGTGCCATCTACCAACAGCATCAAATTGAATTACGCAAAATTGCCAATATTCAATGGTTTTTAACCTACGAGAGTGCTCATTTCCTGGTTCAACCAAATACAAAGCATTAGCTTTATTTTTAAGATCCTGTAAAACTACAAACTTCGTAAAAATTCATTATTATGGGGCACCTGGGTGGCTCAGTCAGTTACGCATCTGACTCTTGATTTCGACTCAGGTCATGATCTCAGGGTCATGAGACTGAGCCCCATGTTGGGGTCCACGCTCAGCGTGGAGTCTGCTTGGGATTCTCTCTCTCCCTCTCCCTCTGCCCCTCCCCCCGCTCGTTCTCTAAATAAATAAATAAATAAATATTTTTAAAATTCATTAATATGATTCTGATAGGATTTGTATTTATAGATGAATAAGCGCTATACTGTTCTACCAAATGGGTCCTCCATAAGAACTTGGAGGAAGGAGATAGGAAAGGGGCAGCTTTTTCAATTGAGTCTGACTGGAACCTACACACCAGGAGGGGACCAGCTATGTAAAGGAAACCCCAGACATAATACTGTCTATGCAAACATGTCATTTGGAGACATGTTGCGATCACCCTGTAATAGGATGTTGAAAGACTCTCTCTTGTCTCACAACTTCAACTAAAGCCCAAAGCTCGGGATAATAGGCACTAAGAACCCCCACATTCCAAAAAGAACTGACAGACACATGTCTACAGAACTTAAAAGTCATGCAACTATCACCTTTGACTCCCCCCACCCTGTAGAAGTGATAGACTCGAAATTCTAGAATTCTCATGTGTTACTGAGTTGTTGGCCTAGCAATGGTTCTCAAACTGAGTGCAAGTTGGAAATGTGAAGAGGCATTTCTGGGAGTGACCTTGGCATTGAATGGGCAGAATCCAAGGATGCTAAATATCCTGCAATATAAGGGAGACCCCTGCACAGCAAAGATTTTTCCCACCCAAACTGTCAGTAGCACTCCTATTAAGAAATACTGGCATAACTACTGGGTATTTACCCCAAAGATAAAATATAGGGATCCGAAGGGGTACGTGCACCCTGATGTTTATAGCAGCAATGTCCACAATAGCCAAACTGTGGAAAAACCCAAGATGTCCATCGACAGATGAATGGATAAAGAAGATGTGGTATATTTCTACAATGGAATATTATGCAGCCATCAAAAGGAATGAGATCTTGCCATTTGCAACAACGTGGATGGAACTGGAGAGTGTTATGCTGAGCGAAATGAGTCAATCAGAGAAAGACATGTATCATATGATCTCACTGATATGAGGAATTCTTAATCTCAGGAAACTGAGGGTTGCTGGATTGGGGGGTGGGGTGGGAGGGATGGGGCAGCTGGGTGATAGACATTGGGAAGGGTATGCACTATGGTGAGCGCTGTGAATTGTGCAAGACTGTTGAATCATAGATCTGTACCTCTGAAACAAATAATGCAATATATGTTAAGAAAAAAAAAAAGAAGATAGCAGAAGGGGAAGAATGAAGGGGGAGAATCGGAGGGGGAGACGAACCATGAGAGACGATGGACTCTGAAAAACAAACTGAGGGTTCTAGAGGGGAGGGGGGTGGGAGGATGGGTTAGCCTGGTGATGGGTATTAAAGAGGGCACGTTCTGCATGGAGCACTGGGTGTTATGCACAAACAGTGAATCATGGAACACTACATCAAAAACTAATGATATAATGTATGGTGATTAACATAACAATAAAAATTTAAAAAAAAAAAAAGAAATACAAACCAAAAAAAAAAAAAGAAATACTGGCATAAGGTGAAAGTCCTGTGGCTTCTCCATTCCCCTCAGGAACAGGGCTATTCTCCAACCCTAAATCCAAGCAGTAGGGATTCAAGAAATTAGCAGTGGCTGCAAAAAGGGGTCAACTGGTATCCATTCCCCATGTGGACTCTACCTATGAATGGACTTATTAATCTGCTTCTGTGCCCTTTGAGAAGAGAATTAAAGGGAATTAACTGTGGGAAGATGGCTGACTGAAAGAGGGGCAGCAATGGAATGGACTGCCCCCCACCTTTAGTTGTACCTTCTCTGGGCCAAGTGGACACCAAGGAGGTCATCCAGGCTTAAGCTGTGTAGCCAGAGGGATGCCCACTGAGCAATAAGAGCATGGTCATTTGATGTCTGCCACATGGAGGACATGGCTAGCCAACAAAGAAACACAGCACTCCTCTTATGTAGGAGACATCTGTTCTTCCTCCATTCTGCCTCCCAAAATCTAATGCACTAAAAGAAAGGCAAGTCCCAGGAGAGGGAAAGAAAGAGGTAGAGGAGACAAAGAGCAAGCCAGCCTTCCACCAACACAGGTCTTGTGAGCACCTAGCCAAGCCTGTTAAAGAAGGGTTCTCTATTAGATAAGAGGCTGAAATTGTAGCCTGATTAAATTAAGCTGGACTGGACTTTTATGCCCAAAAGTGTCCACAAAACAATGGGATCTCTCTAAGATAGTGCTGAGATGGGAAAGACTTGACAGCTCATGTTTGATGGCAGAAAGAAAAAAAATAGAAAGAAAGCTGTTTCATACTTGCATCTTACCAAATCCATGCTAATAAGGAACATTCTTGACTGATAACTTTTCTATATAAAGTATAGCAGTAATGCCAATATATGAAGAGGAAGATTTTTATTCTAAAACCTGCTTTTAAAAACTTAATAATAATAGCTATCTGGGGGCACCTGGGTGGCTCAGTTGTTAAGCGTCTGCCTTCAGCTCAGGTCATGATCCCGGGGTCCTGGGATCGAGCCCCGCATCGGGCTCCCTGCTCAGCAGGAAGCCTGCTTCTCCCTCTCCCACTGCCCCTGCTTGTGTTCCCTCTCTTGCTCTCTCTCTCTGTCAAATAAATAAATAAAATATTTTTAAAAAATAATAGCTATCTGTGTTGGCCAAGTTCAATAACCACAAGCAACAAATAGATATTAGTTCTCAGGCAAACAGCAAACTTACCGAAGAATATCACAAGCCTATAGTGTTCATTTATTCAATAAATACCTACCAAGTACTACAATGTGACAGGTATTGTTCTGGGCATCAGGATAAAACAGTGAACAAGGAACAAATTCCCTCCCTTCAAAAAGCTTAATTTCCAATGGGAAAGTCAGATAAAACAAATAAGAAAATATACAGTATGGTAGATAACTCTTAAAAAAAAAAAAGTACAGATGAGGAGAGGGAGTTTGCTAGGGGGATTGGGATGTATATTGCATATTGTTCCTTTAAATAAGAATGGTTCTGGAACATAACCTAAAGTTGATATTTTGGCAAAGACCTAGAGGAGGTGAAGGCACTGAACAATTTGCCACTCAGTGAAATGCCACCACCATTAGATGCTGCCATCGCTACAGATAAACACTGAGGGCTGCAGCTACCAACAAATGCTAACCATCTCTTCATTTTTGTCTCTCCCATTCGTTCCACCCCCTCACTTTTGAAGGGAAAAAGAACATCTATGTGGCTGAAGGAAACCAGAATATTTCACCCCAAGTATGCCTCTTTGACATAAAAAGGTTTTGAACTGAAGACAATTAAGAAACAGCAAATGCAGGAAAAGTTCTCTCTATCCTCCCTGCCCCCTTCGTGGAGACAGAATCTTATCAGCCCAGAGACAGAACCAGAGGAACCTGCAAACAAATCTCACTCCATTAGTTTCCTCCCATAGATTTATCTTCCCATGGTTTGCTGCCCTTGGAAGCCTAAAATCCCTTTCCTTTCCTTGTCACTTCTCCACAAATGTATTGTTCTTCGTTGAAGATGTTATATAAGCTGGAGTTCTAAGCCACCACTTTGAGTTACTCTTTGTAAAAGCTGTGTACTGCACACATTGATAAGCTGTTTGTCTCTTGCTAATCTTTTTAGAAAGAGTCCCAGGTGAAAACCTAAGATGGGTAGAGGTAAAGTTTTGCCTACCGTATATGGCCAAGCCAGGGTTATATGTCCCACTGCCCTGTATCAAAGATGGGTGGAGGGAGGATGGGCTGCATTGACAGTCACTGGGCTTTCCTCCAAATGGGAAGAATGGATACCCACCTCACTGTTGTCTTTGAGAACCCACTCTGTGACACGAACTCAATGAGAGGCAATTATGACTTGACAGAGGTTAAATGTCTTGCTCTGGCACTGTGAGGTGGAGTGGGGACTCAGGATCAAGTCCCCGCTGACTCAAAAGCCAAAGCCTGTGACCCTAATCATAATGAGAAGTGCTTCCCTGAGTGATAGATTACTCATTTTCTCACCAGTGTGTGTGGGGGGAGGAAAGTGACTGTCCCTGAGTCCAGTGTCAACCAAAGACTCCCTAAAAAGCATCTCACATCAAGTCTCAAGACACTCACTCTCATTTTAGGCATTCCTTCTAGGTTTCCTCACCTCCTATTCTCTCTGCAAGTGGCCAGTTCCTAATCAAGCCGGGTGGTAGTCTGCTCAGTGTTTCTCAAAACGTGGTCCTCAGAACAGCTGCATCAGCATCATAGAGGAAATTGTTAGAAATGCTGGTCTCAGACCCCAGAGCCAGATCTGCTGAATCAGATACTGGGGGTGGGGGTTGCCATCTTAGTTTTAACAAGCCCTCCAGGTGATTCTGATGGAGGCTTAAGTTTGAGAACCACTGCTACCAGTTTTACAGCTGTTCGGGATACTGTACCTTCTCGGTGGGGTTCCCCACACCTGGAGCAGCCATCTGCCTGCCTCTCATTAGACACCATCCTCCTCTCCCAGGCATCTGCTGATGTCTCTCATGAAGCTTCCCCACCCTGGGCACAGGAAATCTCTGCCATAAAAAGTCATTAAGAACCTGTCCTTACCTATAAAGTTCACATCAAGCCTACAAAACCTTAAGAGAATAAAATGTGCAATATTGTATTTTGACAACCAAAGGTAGGATGGATGCCATGGTACCTTGAGTTACGAGGCCGTGGAGAAAAACTGTGTATTTTCTGTATGGCACCCAAGACGTCGGCAGTGCTTAACAAATATTTTCAAATTGCTTATCTACTTACTGGAACACTTGAATCCTGACTGTATTGTTGGGTAACCACATATCACAGGCTTTCCACAGGCACAGAGTTCACTCACAGGGCGATGGAATCCATGTAATGGTGAGATGATTAAAAACAAGGGTTTTAGGGGCGCTGGGTGGCTCAGTCGTTAAGCGTCTGCCTTCAGCTCAGGTCATGATCCCAGGTCCTAGTATCAAGCCCCGCATTGGGCTCCCCGCTCCATGGGAAGCCTGCTTCTCCCTTTCCTGCTCCCCCTGCTTGTGTTCCCTCTCTCTCTGTGTCTCCCTCTGTCAAATAAATAAATAAAATCTTTAAAAAAAAAAACAAGGTTTTTAGTAAAAATTTTATAGCTTTTTATAAATGCAAATTTAGACCCCTAAGTAAATCTTCATGCAGTCCTTTCTTACCAGAGCACTCAAGTTTCCATGGATTTATGATTCTCATGGGCCTTGAGAAAAACATTCTAGGATTCTTCCCCAGCGAAGTTTTACTTCAGAATACCTCATAAAATGACCTTTTTCCTTCTTCTCTCTAAAGCTCTTGCACAGGTCTTTTGGTAAGTTACTTTCTCTATTAATAACATTTAATTTTTCTTATTACAGAAACAATATATACATTTGCTAGAAAAATGATAGATCGATTTCAGTCAGTATTTTGTATTTTTTTCTTTTTTTTTTTTCTTTTTTTTTTTTTTTAAAGATTTTATTTATTTATTTGCGAGAGAGAGAATGAGAGACAGAGAGCATGAGGGAGGAGGGTCAGAGGGAGAAGCAGACTCCCTGCTGAGCAGGGAGCCCGATGCGGGACTCGATCCCGGGACTCCAGGACCATGACCTGAGCCGAAGGCAGTCGCTTAACCAACTGAGCCACCCAGGCGCCCTGTATTTTTTTGTTTTTATAATTCAATTTTATAGTTCGTAGTATTTACCAGGAGAATAGAATGATTTTGTAGATAATAATGCAAGGAAGCAATTTAGACCTTCTTTCTTTAATGCCAAAATGGCAATCTCTCTCATTTTTATGTTGGTTACCAATATTTAATAAAATGCACACTCTATTTCAGTGGTCAAACTAAATAAAATATAGTTACTTAACATGCATTGACTATCTCCCTAAATAATAAATGGAGTACATTTTTGCCCTTCTTAAGACAATGAGTACAAAACTCCCCCACCCCCAACTTTTCCAAGGATTGAAACCTGTTTCACAGATGATTCTCCTGAGAAAATCTAGGACCAAGATGGTCTCTAGAACCCAAGAGGGCCTCCAACCAACAGACACCAAGAAGTGTGGTCCTCTCTCGTTCAGCCACGGGAAATGAATTCTGCCAACAACCTGAGTTTGGAAGCAGACTCTTCCCAGTCGAGCTAAGAAAGCAGCCAGTCTAACACCTTGACTGCAGCCTCGTGAGGGCTGAAGCAGATGGCCCAGAGAACCTTGCCCAAACTCCTGACCCACACTAACTGTGAAATAATAGAAGTGCATTGCTTCAAGTCACTAAGTTCATAGTGACTTCTTACACAATGTGGGAAACTAATACACAGAGTCAACATGGAGTCCTTTTCACTCGAATCAACGAAGTAACCTCCTTCCCTCATTCATACGTGATGATTCTAGCCCTCACTGTAGGATGCATGACATTAACTCTGTGAGGTGTCCTTTCCTTCAGAAAGGTCTGAAGTTGCAAATTAACCCCCAGAGATAGGCACCTGGGTGGCTCAGTTGGTCCGACTCTTTGATTTCCACTCAGGTCATGATCTCAGGGTCCTGAGATCGAGCCCCGCATTGGGCTCTGCACTCACAAGGAGTCTGCTTGTCTCCCTCTTCCTCTGCCTCTCTCCCTGCTTGTGCTCTCTCTCTCTCTCTCAAATAAAATAAACACATCTTAAAAAAAAAAACAGAGATAACTTTTCATTCTTTTACAGAGGTAAGGATCACCTCTACTGGAAGACTACTGAATTTAATATAGCTCTAAGCTCCTGCCAGGCTAACTTTAAAGAATGCAGAGAACTAGGAAAATCAAGAGTAGAATCTTTGATCTCTTCACACCCTCATTCTATAAAGCAAAAACATTAGGTTTATTTAAACAACAACAGTGACTCAGGTAGCTCTTCTTTCAACATACACTGGAATAATAGGAATTGCAAAATAACTCCGGAGCAAGAAAGAGTTCCTAAGGTACTTTCATCTTTATAACTTTTGTACACTTTTTGTTTTTTTGGGTTTTTTTTTTAAAGATTTTATTTATTTATTTGAGACAGAGAGAATGAGAGAGACAGAGAGCACATGAGAGGGGGGAGGGTCAGAGGGAGAAGCAGGCTCCCTGCCGAGCAGGGAGCCCGATGCGGGACTCGATCCCAGGACTCCAGGATCATGGCCTGAGCCGAAGGCAGTCGCCTAACCAACTGAGCCACCCAGGCGCCCCTGTACACTTTTTGTTTAACAAACATATACAGAAACATGTATTTACGGGGCTCGAGGTGCCACAGATCATTTTTCATTCATTCAACAAATATTTACAAAGACCTCTATGTGCCAGGCACTGTTCTAAACACTTTTTTAAAAAGATTTTTAGGGGCGCCTGGGTGGCTCAGTCATTAAGTGTCTGCCTTCGGCTCGGGTCATGATCCCAAGGTCCTGGGATCGAGCCCCGCATCGGGTTCCCTGCTGGGCGGGAAGCCTGCTTCTCCTTCTCCCACTCCCCCCTGCTTGTGTTCCCTCTCTTGCTGTTTATCTTTCTGTCAAATAAATAAATAAATCTTTTTTTTTTTTTTTTTTTTTTAGGTAATCTCTACACCCAGTGTGGGGCTCAAACCTACAACCCTGAGATCAAGAGTCGCACGTTCTACCAACAGAGCCAGCCAGGTGTCTCCCTAAATACTTCCTAAATTTTTTAGTCAGTAAATAAAACAGTAAAGAATTTTGCCCATGTGACTCTTACAATTTAGTGAGAGGAACAAATAATAAACCGTAAGAATAAGAAACAACTAAGTTATTCCTTTAAAAGTGGTAAGTGTAATAAAAAATACAGTAAGGAAGGGGTAGCTGAGCACTGAGGAGGGTAGATGGGGTACAGTACCAAAGATGGAGATGAGTGGAGGCCTCCACGTGTAGATGGGATCTAAGCAAGGACTTGCCACAAAGGATGAATTCAGTCAAGCAGACATCCGAAGGAGACACATTTCAGATGGAGAGAACAGTGAGAGCAAAGGCCCTGGGGCAGGAACATGTCTGCCATTCCTCAGGGGAGATCAGGGAGCCACTTAGAACATTAGCTCAGAAGTTCCCTAATTTTCTAAGTTTGAGGCACTCTTTGTGTCTCGGTAAGTTTTTCACCCCTATGCCAAAATAAATACCTAACCACTCTTTTCATTAAGTCGTAACATCCAAAAAGCCAAATAAGTATTTATGTCCTAACAGTCAAGTAGCCATTTGGAAAAATGATTGCCAGATATCGAAAGGAAAATTGTTCCATTTAATTATTAAATAACCATAATTAACTACTTACAAAAGATATATAGATGTCCCTTGGATACTGCATCGCTCCTTAAACATCGGCATCAGATTAGACAATGCCATCTTAGTTAACTATTCCATACTGATTTTTATACAGACTTGCTTTTTATCCCATCGACTTCTGAAGACCCAGCTTTGCAAAAATCCGATGTCACCGGAAGGAAAGCTGTGCAACCTAATATTTCAACTGGGAAGCAGTTTGCTTGGTCTCTGACAGATGTTTCTCTCAAAAATCAGAATGTTTCAGAGCATCCCTGTGAGTTTGCTGCAGTGCCCTGGGCTGTCATAGCACACAGTTTAGGAACTGGGGAGTTAACATATACCTAAACTCTTTCTCTCACAGGGCCCCTGGGTGGCTCAGTCGGTTGGGTGTCTGACTCTTGATTTCCACTGGGGTCGTGATCTTGGGGTCGTGGGATCAGCCCCGGTAGGGCTCAGCACAGAGTTTGCTTGTCCCTCTCCTCTGCTCCTTCCCCGTTCTCTCTCTCTCTCTCAAATAAATAAATACAATCTTTTAAAAATTAAAAAAGAAAAGGGCACCTGGGTGGCTCAGTCGTTGGGCGTCTGCCTTTGGCTCAGGTCATGATCCCAGAGTCCCGGGATCGAGCCCAAAGTCGGGCTCCCTGCTTCTCCCTCTCCCACTCCCCCTGCTTGTGTTCCCTCTCTCGCTGTGTCTCTCTCTGTCAAAAAATAAATAAAATCTTTTTAAAAAAAACTTCTTTCTTTCTCACGGATCCAGCTACCTCTAGCCTCATGATCAGGTTTCTCAGCTTCCTTTTTAAATTTCTCCTTCCCAATTGCCTTTTTGAGTAGCCCAGACTGTCTTGATATGATAATAAAGCATGAGTACGTAGAGAGGAAGACGTATATAGGTAACTGTGCACCTCATCTCATGAATGCAGTTGTTCAGAGGCCTCTACCCTGGTGAAGGACTCACCCCCTCACTCCCTGGGTTCTATAAAGGACTTAACCCCCGTTTGACCGTTTTAAACACCAAACAGATCAGAACGTAATTAACAAACTAAAACAGGTCCTCTCACACCTATAAACAACGGAAGGCTGAGGGGAATATTCTTTGTCTCCACAAAGATAATTCTAGGTATGGTGGAAGCCAGTGATCCCATCTGCTAGAATTTGCTTTTAGACATGACCTTAAGGCTTAACTTCAATTATTTTCAAAATCATATTAACAGTCTGAATGGCTGCAAACTTTTTAAAGGGCAAAGAAACGTTTTAGCCCGTTATGGGACTTTCCAAGGATTCCGAGAAAATGAACACAGTTAACCTTTGAACTAAGCGGGAGTTAGGGGCGCCGACCCCATACACAGTCAAGAATTCCCGTAGAAATTTTGGCTTCCCCCCAAAACATACCTCTGAATAGCCTACTGGTGACCAGAAGCCTTACCGATCACACAGTCGATTAACACATTTTTTGCACATTGTATGTGTCATCTACTGTATTCTTACAATAACGCAAGCTAGAGGCAAGAAGATGGTAAGAAAATCGTAAGAGAAAATACATTTCCAGGGCTGTAATGTGACGCGCCGTGCAAACCCGTGTTGCTCAAGGGTCACTGTACTTTTATTCCAGTGGAAATTAAAGCGTCATTAGCTTTCGGAGAAGGAAAGACGTTCTCAGTGTTAGAATCGATCACGCACCTTCATTTCTCCAAATCTCAAGTCACCTTCCGACTGCTCGGGTAGCACAGCGTTGGCGGCGGGAGGGGGGTCACAGCCCATTACCAAGGCCACACGCCTCGCGCTGCTAGACAGAGCGCAGCCTGACAGTCTGACCCTCAACGTGAGAATTAAATAAAATTGAACTTGCTTTCTGCAGTGGTAAAACCACACAGTGGATTTCCTAACCCACCCTTCAAAAAAGAAAAAGGTCGTGATTTCTTATCAAGTGAAATGAGGAGGAAATGAATTAAAACTCTTGCCCTCTGGGCGAATTACAAAATCAGAGAGGTTCGTCCCCAACCACCAACCCCAGGGGCCGGTCTTCCACGGTGACAGAGCGCCATCTAGTGGCAAGATCCTCTTAAGGGCATCCCAAAGCACGTAAGGGAGGGAATGGGGGCCGAAAAAACTACGGGTAAAATGAAATAAAATCAACAAATATTTATTGAGCACCTACTGTAGAAATATGATACGCCTGGCCTTTTTCCCCAATTCTGCACGAGCCTTCTGAAGCTTACAGTGCCCTGAGTTCTGTGGAAATTATTTACATTGTGGTAGGAGGAAAGAGCGTCTCTGTTGGAAGTTTTGCTGGTGATTCCATCAACATTAAATATGAGTGTGGGGGTGGCCATCAGGCTGCTCAGCTTGAGCAGAGCCCTGATTACATACTCCACCTCTTCCCAGAAAAATATGTGGCTACTTAGCATTTATATTGCATTTTTCCTCTCCAAACCACTTTGCAGAACCTCTCTGATTAATTCCCCCAATGCCCTGGCAAGTAGTTATCACTCCATACTCTTAGCTTCTTTGTGAAAGCTGTTGATGATCGTTTCCATTGCATGTGAGTGAGTTGCATTTACCAGAGAGAATTTCTCCAAAGACTCGTGGCCAGAGTCAAGGAACAATTACCATCTGAAACCTTAACGTTTTCACTTTTTTTCAGAGAGAAAAAAAAAGGGGCTCATAATTAATGTAAACAGTGGACATAGTACCCCTTTCTTCTTCAAGGGTAAGTGTCAAAATAAAGGAAAGCTTTGGATCATATTGGATTTCTCTCCAGTTCCTCCTCGCTGCTACCCAAGGACTCTCCCTTAAAAGAATGGCATTTTTGTGTCCTCAAAATAAAGAAAGCCCAAGAGACAAGTAAGATGGGCAGGCTGCAAAGGAGGACCTTATAAATTAAGACTTTGGAGGCGCCTGGGTGGCTCAGTCATTAAGCGTCTGCCTTCGGCTCAGGTCAGGATCCCAGGGTCCTGGTATCGAGCCCCACATCGGGCTGCCTGCTCAGCGGGGAGTCTGCTTCCTGCTTGTGTTCCCTCTCTCGCTGTGTCTCTCTCTGTCAAATAAATAAATATAAAATCTTTTTAAAAAATAAATTAAGATTCTGAAGACATTGAGGAGCTGTTTTTTATTTACAAGCTAAGCATCCCTCACTCCTAACTTCCTCACCTTTCATAAACCAGCTTTTCTTTGTAGCATTTAAACTAGCGGTGTAATTTGGAAGCAAAAAGAAAAAAAACGGTAGCGAAGATGTATTTTAAATGAGTAATATTCACATTTTTTCTGTAGAAAATTCCAGTTTGAGCATCCTAACTGGACCCTTCCTTTTTGAAAAAAGAAAACAATAAAGCATGTTTAAAAGCACAAAGCACATCTAGAATGACTCCCACATAATATGTAATAAAATGTGAGTGTCCCGAGAGAAAGGGCCCACGTTAAGAAGCATCCCAGGGAGAAACAGAACAGAGCAAGGAGGAAGAGCAGGATCCTAAGCAAAAGTGTGTGACATCGGGCGGGGGAGAAGCCAAGACGAACCAACATCATCAGTGAAAGGGTGGCTGATAGGGCACCTGGGTGGCTCAGTTAGTTAAGCGACTGCCTTTGGCTCAGGTCATGATCCTGGGGTCCCGGGATCGAGTCCAGCATCAGGCTCCTTGCTCCGCAGGAAGCCTGCTTCTCCCTCTCCCACTCCCCTTGCTTGTGTTACCTCTCTCACTGTCTCTCTCTCTCTGTCAATTAAATAAATAAATAAAATCTTAAATTTAAAAAAAAAGGAAGGCTGGCCGCCCTCCCATTTATTTTTCCTTTTTTTCTTTTTTAATTTATTCATTTGAGAGAGAGAGGGGCAGAGGCAGAGGGAGAAGCAGACTCCGTGCTGAGCAGGGAGCCCAATGCGGGGCTCGATCCCAGGACCCTGGAATCATGATCTGAGCCAAAGGCAGACACTTGACCGACTGAGCCACCCAGGCGTCCCCTCCCATTTATTTTCCTGCTTTCCTGTTTATTTGCCTTCATCCCTGGGATAACCAAGCAAATAGACACATATGACAGCTATGTTGCAATGCATTCTGATGATGGGAATGCATTTCACATTAGAAATAATCATCCAATAATTTCAGCAAAAAAAACCAAACTGTTCCAAGGTTTGTGGGAAACAGTAAGTCAGAATTAATGTATCATATGCCATTTCCAAAATCCTTTCCTCAGACCCAGGAAGATGGTTGTGGTGACGTCTCAACACAAGTTTTTTCAACAGTCTCTACTTCTAGCCACTTTTCTGGGAGGAGATTCATTACCATTCTGTTACCTAACGCATTTTAGGATATTTTAGGATTTAGGAAGAAAAGGTAGATAGTGGGAACAGAAATAAAAACTCCAATGAGAAGGGGCACTGGGTGGCTCAGTCGTTAAGCGTCTGCCTTCAGCTCAGGTCGTGATCCCAGGGTCTTGGGATCGAGCCCCTCATTGGGCTCCCTGCTCAGTGGAGAGCCTACTTCTCCCTCTCCCACTCCCCCTGCTTGTGTTCCCTCTCTCACTGTCTCTCTCTCTGTCAACTAAATAAATAAAATCTTAAAAAAAAAAAAAAAACCTCCAATGAGCATATTCATCAGCCCGATTCTTTCCTAACCAGAAAACTTATAATTTTCATTAACAAGAGATTTTACTTTGGGTTGTTGAGGGGAGCAAAGATGGGTCTTGTTCTGGGAGCAGTGAGTCCAGCTTGGACAAACTGGAAAGTACAAGTGAGTAAAAGGGAAAAGACGGTGTAGTCATGATTTATAACACAGAGAGCCGACGCTGATGCTACCAACCAATTCTTGGAGGCCCCTCCATTGCTGACCAAATGAAGTCTGACTCCCTAGCTGCTGTAGGCTACTCATTTACTCACTCTGTCTTCACACGTGGCCAGAAAGCTTAATTTCTTCTTTCTGGAAGGCCGGGCCTGATCTTCCTCCTGAAGCTCCCACCTAGCTGAGTAGCATGGATAATTTAGATTTGCAATTAGTAATATTTTAATCGTTTTTGTTTGAAACAGTTTAAATGATTTCATTGAAATACTCTGTCTAGTCAAAGGACAGTGAGTTTCCATGTCCTCTTTTGGAGGACACAGACTCTTCGACCAAATTTTCAGTCTTCGAATTTTGCTCCCTCACCTCCCACTTTCCCAGGATGGCCGCTGTATATTATTGTCCCCTCCTAATAGCAGCAGGGAGGGGTCCTCAGGCCCCCATGTCTTCCTCTGGATCCACTCTGATTGTTGCTGCAAAGTGGCAAGATTAACTGAACCCCTGAGGTGTCATTGGCTACATCTGGCTCTTTGGGGTGATGTGAGACCATCCACCTCTTGGTCCCAGCTATTTGTCCCCAGTGTAGAAGGCCCTACCCATGGTAATCTCTCTATTCTCACCCCAGACTGCCATTAGCTCCTTGGTACCTACCCATCTGGACCATTCTATAATCCTTGACGCCTGACCTCCACCTTCTGTGGAGGGGATGGCGGGACCTCACGCTTTTCTTCCTCTTCATCAGTGCTTCCAATCCTTTCTCATAACAAACACAAAATGGGGTGATAATTGGTCAGCACACTGGAGTAAACTGGAGGAGATCTGGCAACATCTACAGGTGGCTTTCTGAAAAATGTATCACATTGTTTTTATGATATACAACTATAATAAACAAAAGGCCAAGTATTAGGAAAGTTACTAAATTTTGAATGTTTATAAAACACACAAATAAGATATTTTCTAATCTTTTAAGAAAAACTTGAGGTTGATCCCATGCACATAAATTGTGTATCAGCTCAACATCACTCACCCTTAGGGAAATGCAAATCAAAACCACAATGAGATGTCATGTCACACCTGTCAAAATGGTTAAAATCAACAACACAAAAAACAACAGGTGTTGATGAGGCTGTAGAGAAAAAGGAACCCTCTTGCACTGTTGATGGGAATGCAAACTGGTGCAGCCACTGTGGAAAACAGTATGGAGGTTCCTCAAAAAATTAAAAATAGAACTATACTGTGATCCAGTAACTCCACTACTAGGTATTTACCCAAAAAATACAAAAACATGAATTTAAATATATATATGCACCACTAGGTTTATTGCAGCATTATCTACAATAGCCAAAATAGGGACACAATCCAAGTGTCCATCAGTAATTGAATGGATAAAGAAGATGGGCTGTATATATATAATGGAATATGAATCAACCATAAAAAAGAATGAAATCTTGCTATTTGCAATGACATGGATGGAGCTAGAGAGTATTATGCTAAGTGAAATAAGTCAGTCAGGGAAAAACAATTACCATATGATTTCACTCATATATGGAATTTAAGAAACAAAACAAAGGGAAAAAAAGAGACAAACAAAAAAAACAGATTCTTAACTATAGAGAACACACTGGTAGTTACCGAAGGGGAGGTGGGTGGGGGATGGGTGAGATAGGTGATGAGGATTAAGAGCACACTTATCAGGCTGAGCCCTGAGAAATGTATAGAAGTGTTGAATCACTATATTGTACACCTGAAACTAATGTAACACTGTATGTGAACTATACTGGAATGTAAATTAATTAATTCATTAACTAATTAATTAATGCTAGAAACAAAAAATAAATTGCATATCAGCATTTTTTCCTAAAATAGGCCCCCAAGCAATTCCTGGTCAAGTTTTTAATGATGAGCTGTTCAAATTCCAGAGAGTTGATATTGATGAGAAACTTGATGAGAGTTGATAATAGAGAAACTCTATTATCACAAATGGGTGATAAATTTAAAATGCTTTTTTACACCCAATATTTTTTTTTTTAAAGATTTTATTTATTTATTTTGACAGAGAGAGAGAGACAGCGAGAGAGGGAACACAAGCAGGGGGGAATGGAAGAGGGAGAAGCAGGCTTCCCGCCGAGCAGGGAACCCGATGCGGGGCTCGATCCCAGGACTCTGGGATCATGACCCCAGCCGAAGGCAGACGCCTAACGATTGAGCCACCCAGGCGCCCCTTTTACACCGAATATTTTACAACAACATGAAATTTTGGAATTTTCCAAAACTCCAAAATTTACAGTAGTTGAGATGACATTTAAAGACTCTATCGGCATTTTCTTTTCTTTCGTGACACATGTATGTTAAAACTTTTGGTGATAATGCAAAAGCACTTGAATTCCAATCAAACTTTTCCCCACATCAGGCACTCAGACTAATGGTAAAGTTATTTGCCGGAGAGGCGTACGTTGTGAGAGCAGTCACTCCTTCGCTACCTGAGGCACTAGAAAAGGGTGCCTCTGTTGCATTAGGACAAAAGGATCTGATATATGGAAAAACAGCCTCAAGGGATCTGCCAGCACTCCCGCCAGGCCTCCCCCTCCTCTGAACCTTGACCACAGGCCCTCAGATTGCACCCCATGCTCCTGAGCTCACCCTGGAAGAAAAGCAATCCCCAGCAGCATCAAAGACTGTGTGTCCACAATGGACGGCAACACACCCTACCCCTCGGCTCACTGCTGAAGTCCATGCGCGAGTGTAGACATCTCGTAGGCCAAGCACAGGGAGAGTGCCCAATTCCATTTTGCTTAAGTCCCAGACAAAACTATTCGTGTCCAGAAGCTACCAGCCAGGGAGCATGGCGACCTTGAGTCATGCCAGGTTTTCCTGAAGACCAAGAGTTTGAAGGTGCCTCTAACCCACCGGTAGCATGCAGGTTGGGAAGCTCCGTTCTGTCTTATTCTTGAATGATTCCTATGTGGGCATCAAGCCTCCGGGCCTAGACAGGCCCTAAAAGGGACCAGGGAATCTTTTAAACACTGTAGCAGAATCCTATGATATGAGGCCTCTGGCATCTGTTCTCTGCCTGATAAAAGAAATCAGAAGGTTGTCTTCCTTTTAAGACAAAACCTGGCTTCTGAGCTCATTGTCTTGCTGCTAAATTCTCTTGAATTTCATAAGCTAAGTATTAACACTGCTTTTCATTTCCATCTTACCCTTCAGAATGTTAACATCTCTGCTCCCAGGGAAGTCGTAGGCTTTGGCTGAGTGCAGAACATCAGAAACGTGGGAAGAAAAAAGGGAAAAGCTCATCACTCTTTTTCGGCTGCCCCTGCTACTTGGGCATTCGATGAACCTCAGCCTAGGTCTCCACCCTCATCTCTTCCCGCACTTCTCCACACGGGAATGTTGCCAAACTAGACAATGGGGCATTTCTGGAACAGGTACCATGCAATCCCCCTTTACCTGGAAAACCCTTCCCTTCCTGTCTCCAGCCAAAAACAAAAAAACAAAACCAATCTTTCCTTTTCCATCAAGACCCATCTTCTGCCGAGTCTTCCCCTTTATTTGCTCCATGCTACACTTGTATGTCCTTCACCTCAAAACTCCTATGGCATTTTGCACATCTTTCTTCATTTCTCCAAGTTGACCTTGTGCTGGTGTGAATTGTGCAGGTTTCTGCCCATCACGCTGGCTTGTGGGCTCCTTGAGAGTGCCAATGAGGTCCTGTTTCCCTTTGTGTTTACCCCATACTTCTAGACTTGAGTTTGAAATAATTAGCGTGACAGGTATCAGTTAGAAGTAGGTTTAGCTCTACTTAAAGACAAAAGACTAGGAGCTTAAACACAAAAAAGGGAGGATTCTCTCACAGAAGACGATCCGAGGCTAGGGCTATTTGCCTTGGGGTAGGCAGCCCAGGGCAAGGATTTTTGCTCCAGGAAGTTATCGGGGATCCAGGCTCCTCTTCATCTCCTGCCCTGCCAGCCTCAGAATCTGACTTACATGGTCAAGGACATCTTGCCGCTATTCACATTGTCATCAATGAATTATAGTCAGCCAGAGAGAGAAAACAGGAAAAGGAGCAAAAATAGTACACCTATATCTCCAAAAATAAAAACCTCAAAAAATGAGGAAAACAAGCCACACACACCTACACACACAATATACTTGACAGAAATAGAAGTCACAATTTGTGCCCGTTGTTTCAGGGAGTGGAGGGACGTGAGGGAGACTGTCACAGGCAGCCCAGAGAACAAAAGATTCAAATTATTGGCTTTGGTGCTTCTAAGTCCAGATATGAAACTCATAGATGACTACTTGCAGCAAGAAGTTCCCACCCATGATGGGAGCTGTCTCAGCTACATGAGCGTAGTCAGGAGGGAAGCAAGAGGACCAGAGACTGGTCCTGATTAACTGTGTCCCTGGTGACCACCTCTGCCCTCTTCAGCTGAAAGGATCCACTGTTGAGTTTGGGGATGTGTAATCAGACAAAATCAACTTTGCTTCCTAAGGGAAATCCTAGAATTCACCCACACTCATGGTGGAGCAGACATGGTGATGGGGCAGAGGGAACTTAAGACAGCCCCCACTGTGGCTTGGAAGAGCACCACAAGCCTCCTTGACCTGACCCTGTGGAGGCTCCGTGTAGCAGAGAAAGCCCAAGAACCTAAAGAAGTCTTGAGGTGAGTCAGACAGAAGAAGCAAGGACTATCTTCTAGAACTTGCTCTTGAGTCCATTTGGGAAAGCCCGTGTTTTGTGGAGGCCAGCAAGGATTGAAGCTGATGACCAAGACATGCAGGAAGGAGCCATTGTGACTGAGATGGTCACGTGCCAATATAGACCGATGACCCAAGAATAGGATGCGCCTTTCCCTCCCTATAAAAAGAAGCAGGACAACTCAGAATTCACTAAATGGGGCTCAAGTTAAATGTTAAATTCGGTTTGAAAAAATGCAATTATGTTTTATATATACAGTGTCTTTAAAAACTACACCCATGCCAACAGTGAGGAAAGTAACTGCCTGATCCTTTCGAGAAAAGGCTTGAGGAAGGGGTAGGGTGGCTGCGCTGAGAAGACTTCACAAAGTGGTATCAGATCCAAGGATGAGGACCGACTAAAAGTCTACCTTGCTGACAAGATGGAGTCACAGGAAGATGCTTTTGGCGGAGGGTCCTTGTACAAGGTGGGTACGTGGAACCTCCAAGATGGAGGGAAGAGCTCTTGTGGGAGACATGACCTGGGCTCCTTAGATCATCCTCCCCCTTCTCCTTCCTTGGATTTTGCTTATTCACACTCTGGATCCACCTGTGTGGCATTCTTCTTCTTTTAATTCAGAAGTGCTAGCTCCTCAAGAGTACACTCTGGCTCTGGAGAAGCAAAATCTTGATGGAATTAAAAATTTTAAGGAAGTGCCTTGGATACTAACTAGAGAAAGTGAAATCCATCTGTTTATAGCATCCATGTGGATGTTCATCTCTTCCTAAACAGGGGGAAAGAAACATGATCACACAGGATGCATTAGCCCCATTGGCCCAATCCTACCTGGATGAGCAGCAGAATGTTCCATGCTGATTTCCCCTGGGCACCATTTGGGAGGTGCTGCTGCACACCGCTCCACCCAGAGAGCTCGACAAACACCACTGGATTCCATTCGATCGGATCTGATTTCATTTGGTCCTTCATTATCTGTCAGGTGTTGGGACCTACGGAGAAAGCAGCAATGCTTAATGTTGGTATCAGTTTCTAATTCTGTTCTGTGCTCCTGTAATAAAATACCACAGATGGCAGGGTTTAAACCACAGAAATGTATTTTCTCACAGTTCTGGAGGCTGGAAGTCCAAGATGAAAGGGCCAGCTCGTTTGGTTTCTCCTGAGGCTTCTCCCCTTGGCCACACCTCACTGCCTCCTGATGTGGCCTGTCTTCTGCACACACATCCCTGGCATCTCCCTGTGTGTCTCAATTTCCTCTTCTTTTAAGAACCCCAGTCAAATTGGATTACAGCACGCCTTGAAGGGCTCATTTTAACTTGGTCAGTATCTCTTTAAAGGTCCTGTCTCCAAATACAGTCACATTCTGAAGTCCAGGGGGGCTGGGGCGGGGGGGTGTCGGGCTTCAACATAGGAATTTTGAGGAGGCACAGTTTGGTGTATAAAAATGTTATTGACTGGGGTGCCTGGGTGGCTCAGTCGGTTAAGCGTCTGCCTTCAGCTCAGGTCGTGATCCCAGAGTCCTGGGATCAAGCCCCGCATTGGGCTCCTTGCTCAGCGGGGAGCCTGCTTCTCCCTCTCCCTCTACCTGCCACTCTCCCTGCTTGTGCTCTTTCTGTCAAATAAATAAATAAAATATTTTTTTTAATGTTATTGACTAATCATTTCCTGTCAGAGGTTTTGAGGATTTCTGTAACTGTCTGTGTAACAACTCAAGAACACACCATCCTCAAGTCCCAAGGGTGAGGAGAACCATGTTTTATCTAAAGCACCTCAGCTTTAGAGGAATACCGTGGGCATGTTTGACAGTAAGCATACTGTTCTTATGTGGTCGTCACTCCTCTTCTAACTTTTCCTCCAGAAGGTCAAATAAATATATTCCATAAGTACACAGGCATACCCACTCAGAGACATACTGATTTACAGCCAGATTATGGTTACAAGGGAAACACTCTTGAAATGTACTTCAGTGGGATAAAAAACACTTGGAAGACTCACCCAACAAAACACTGCAAATTGAACAGGTGTTCTTCACCATCTGCCAAAATCCCCCAAATAACATTAAAAAATAAAGGGGTTAGACAAACAAGAGGACAGAACATAAGAAGACAATGGACAAGTGATGACAAGAAAATTCTAGAAGATGGAGAACAGAGGAATGAGTAGTCATTGACCACTCTGGTTATCTATGGGTGGATAACAAACTACCCTAAGACTTAGCAACTTAAAACAACTATCTTTTTTTTTTTTTTTTTGTGCTCACCAATTATGGAAGTCAGGAATCTAGAAAGGACATGGCAGGGACAGCTTGTCATTTGACTATAATGTCAGAGGCATCAGCTTGGAAGACTCAGAAGTTGGGGTGATTGGACAACTGGGGTCTGGAACTATCTGGAGGCTTTGTGACTCATGTCTGGGGGGTGAACACTGACTGCCAGTGGGGACATCAGTTTGGGCTGTTGGCTGGAATGTCTGCATATGACATGTCCATCTGGTCTGGGCTTCTTCAGAGCATGGCAGCCCAGGACTTCTCACGTGGCAACTCAGAGATCCGAAGATGAGTGTCTCAAGAGAACCAAGCAGAAGGTCTCTCTTTTCTGATCTAACCCTTCGCACTGTTTCACTGCACTCTACTGGTCAACCAGTCATGGAGGTTGGCCCATGTTCAAGAAGAGAAATCATAGACCTCACTACCACCACCTTTCATGGATAGGAATGTGAAGGTATTTGCAGACATGTTTTAAAAGCACCATGTTGGGGCACTTGGCTGGCTCCATCGGTGGAACGTGTGACTCTTGATCTCAGGGTTGTAGGTTCAAGCCCCATGTCAGCTATAGAGATTACTTAATAAATAAATAAATAAATAAATAAATTTTTAAAAGCACCACATTGACTTAGCAGAATCGAAAAGGCTGGAACTTTCGAGTTTGTAAAGGAGGGCACAAATAAAAACAAGGCAATCAATCCTGTAGAATCCCACTAAGTCTCAGGAATTAAATACACCAGATACCAAGGTGAGGGGACAGAAGGCAGGGATGAGGGTGAAGGTTGGAACAGGAGGATTGGGGGAACCTCTGTATAAGGAGCACTTAGACCCCCAGATCCTTTCCCCGACCTGCACAGACAGACCACCAACCCATTCCCATCCCCCAAGCAGGAGGAGGGAAGTATGTTTCGGAGAGCAATAGTTCTCAAAGTGTGGAGTCCCCAAGACACTTTTGGGCATCTACAAGGTCAAAGCTATCTTTACAATAATGCCAGAATATTATTTGCCTTTTTTACTCTCATTAGTCAAGAGTGCAGTTTTCCAGAGAATATATGCAGAGCAGATATGAGAATCCAGCTGTCTTCTATTTAAGCTAGGCACTTAAACAATATGCAAAAATATAAAACAATGCTACCCTTCTCACTAAATTGTTTGCTTGTTTTGGAAATTTTAACTGTTTTTCATAAGCATGTGTTTATATTAAAACACAATGTGCTTATTATAGTTATTTTAATGAATTAATAACTACTCTTTAAATTTCTGTTTTAAATTCTTACACGGAGGGTGCCTGGGTGGCTCAGTCGGTTAAGCAGCTGCCTTCAGCTCAGGTCATGCTCCTGGAGTCCTGGGATCGAGCCCCGCATCAGGCTTCCTGCTCGGCGGAGAGCCTGCTTCTCCATCTCCCTCTGTCTGCCACTCTGCCTACTTGTGCTCTCTATCTCTGTTAAATAAATAAATAAAAATCTTTATAAAAAAAAACAAAAACAAAAAATAAATTCTTACACGGTAAATATCAATCGATATAATCAACATAAACAAACACTCTTTGGAGGTCTCCATAATGTTTCAGATCATGTAGAGGAATTTTGAAACCAAAGACTTTGAAAACCCTACTCTGGAGAATCGAGCTTGAAAGACTCTGCATGTGGGGCCATCCTGAACAGCAGAAGACAAAAATAAGGCACAAAACAACAAAAGTCTTAAGAGCCTATGTACTGATCTACAGAAACTCTCTACCCCTTATCTTCATTCAGCACCCAGGAATCTGGGATTATATCACCCCACTCCAGGCAGTAAGTAGAATTCTTTTCTGGAGAAACCAGCCAAGTAAGGGGGAAAGTCTGACATTTGGGAGTCCCCTAATAAATGACCCCAGACCCCCAGGATCATCTTATAGTGAAGCCACCAATAGACACAGAGCCTACATCAGTTTGTTAATGCCTCACTTAAAGATGAATGGACAACTTGGGGAAATCTTCCAATGTGAGAGATAAGATCAAAACAGGCAAACCAGACAAGAGAAAGGCCATGCAGGAAAGAAAAGAAAAACTTAAAAGAAAAAGAAAAACTTTAAAAAAAAAAACAAAACAGAGGCGCCTGGGTGGCTCAGTTGGTTAAGCGACTGCCTTCGGCTCAGGTCATGATCCTGGAGTCCCGGGATCGAGTCCCGCATCGGGCTCCCTGCTCAGCAGGGAGTCTGCTTCTCCCTCTGACCCTCTCCCTCTCATGCTCTCTCTCTCTCTCTCTCATTCTCACTCTCAAATAAATAAAAATCTTTAAAAAAAAAATAATAATCATTGACATCCTAAGTAAGAGATGACTTCAAGAAACAAGGAAGGGTTGCTTCAAGAAACAGAGAACTTGGGAATATAAAACAAAATTGTGAAAGATCAATGGAGGGTTGGAAAACCAAGTTGAGAAGAATGTCCTAGAATATAGAGCAAAAACAGAAAAACATGGGAACCAGGGAGAGGAAAGGCAGCTGGAGGCCTGGTTTAGAAGGTGCAGCACCTGACTTTAAGAACAACACAGACCAAAAAACAAAACAAAAGAAAAGAAACAGAACATATAAGAGACAAAATTATTAAAGAAACAATTCAGGGGCACTGGGTGGCTCAGTTGGTTAAGCATCTGCCTTCGGCTCAGGTCATGATTCCAGGTCCTGGGATCAAGCCCCGCATTCGGTTCCCTACTAGGCAGGTGGCCTGCTTCTCCCTTCCCACTCCCCCTGCTTGTGTTCCCTCTCTCACTCTGTCTCTGTCAAATAAATAAATAAAATATTTTAAAAAAAGAAATAACTTTTAAAAAAAAGCTTTCCCAGAGCTAAATGACATGACTTTCCATGTAGAATGGACTCACACAAGTATAAGCCTCCAGAGAGGAAAAATGTCATAAACAAAGGATAAGGAATCAAGATGTCATCATAACTTCCCAGGAACACTGGAAGCTTCATGACAATTGAATAATGCCTTCAAAATATTAAGGGGAGCATTATTCAACCATAAAAAAAAGAAAATCCTGCCATTTTTGACAATATGGGTGGATCTCGAGGGCATCTTGCTTCGTGAATTAAGTCAGACAGCAAAAGACAAACACTGTATGAATTCACTTATACATGGAATCTGAGAACAAAGCCCCAAAAAACCAAATTCATGCCCCAAAAAAAGAGTTTCTGAATACTAATTGAAGACCAGCAAGACTAAAATACAGGGTATTCTATCTGTTAGAAGAATTTACCATGAATCAGAACCCCTAATCATGAAAATTTGGCTTTGAGACAGAATCAAACACTCAGGAACATATCTAGATACATGGACTTTTCACACTGGCCCAAACTCATCCATACCTGGTATCCTGCTGACCACAGCCATCGATCAGTGATTAGCCTCTGGCCCCCCCCACCACAATGAAGTGCCAGGAGTCAGAGGCGATATGGTTGCAAGGACCTAAGATCTGTAGCTGCCCCCCCCCAAAGGACAGAGCTGACAGATGAAAAGAAATTCTACCCCATTTCCATTGTTTGATCCACTTACTAAGCCATTGTGCCTTCCACTAGGATCCCTCAGTCAATCATCTATCTACCAGTTTGGGGGAGGCCAGTTAGACTCTTTTTTTTTTTTTTGGTCACAACTGAAAACGTCCTAAATGATACAAAAATAACAGAATACTTGAGGGGCACTTGGGTGACTCAGCCCATTAAGTGTCTGCCTTCGGCTCAGGTCATGATCCCGGGGTCCTGAGATCAAGTCCCAAATCAGGCTCCCTGCTCAGCGGGGAGCCTGCTTCTCCCTCTCCCTCTGCCACTTCCCCTGCTTGTGCTCTCTCTCTGTCAAATAAATAAATTAAATCTTAAAAAAAGAGAGAGACACTTGTCTTTGGGTTTAGGGCCCACTCAGATAATCCAAGATGACCTCCTTACTCAAGATCCTTAATTTAATCACATCTCCACAAAGACCCTTTCTCCAAATAAGGTAAGAGATGACATGGACATATCTTTGGGGGTGCCACCAGTGAGCCCACTACAGGTAATTAATGTCCTGTCAAACCTGTCACAGATCATGAAGCATCTTCTTGAGGAAATACTCTTGGACAGGGTGCTGGCCTGGTAGCACTCCATGCTGATTGTATTACAATGTCTTAAAGATTCCCCAAGTCATGCTGAAATGCAACAAAATTTGGGAACCACTGATTTCTTAACAGCTCTTTGTTTCTGTATTTTTTCACTCATCTTTGAGTTCAAAATTCTCCAGTCTACTTTCTCTGTTTGTTTATTAAGACTCTTAAATGTTTCCCTTGTGGTTTCTCATATTAAAATGAAGTCATTTTACAAAAGCAAAACAAAAGAATATCTTCTTGGCTATTTGGTTATATTTTCCCTGTGGTTGTGTTTCTAAGAACTAAGAAGAGCTTTCACCCTAGAGACCCACAAATCTGCCCGTCCCTCTGCCTCAAGTAAGCACATCTCTGCCAAGGGCAAAGGCAGGTTGCTTTGGATTGAATTCCTTTGAGTGAAGCTTTGTACCCATTTGAATTACATACCATTTTCAAAGAATTGCTCTAAATCCTAAAACGAATGATTAAACATTTAAAGTCTATAAAATATGAACCCTAGAGAAGAAAAGCAAGGGATGGAGTTTTGAAGGAATCTTGATATGAGTGTGGAAATGAGATACTCCTATTCCTTCTATTTCAAGAGAGATGGTTTAGAATGTTTTCAAGTGAGGTCCCTGATCCTCAAGAGAATATTAGGGCACAGCATTGGTCCTGAGATTGAGTATATTGAGGTAGGTACCTTGTCTCTTTGTACAAATAGAAGTTTACAGGGATGCCTGGGTGGCTCAGTTAAGTGTCTGCCTTCAGCTTAGGTCATGATCCCAGGGTCCTGGGATAGAGCCCCGAGTCGGGCTCCCTGATCAGCAGGGGAGTCTGCTTCTCCCTCTGCCACTCCCCCTGCTTGTGTTCCCATTCTCTCTGTCTCTCTGTCAAATAAATAAATAAATAAAATCTTTAAATAAATAAACAAATACATAAATAAATAAATAAATTTGCCATCATTCTAGTCAAATATTTTGGGTAAAAATATTTCCCAGTATGCATCTCTCTGCTCACACTAAAACTTGAAGTTCTCAGCAAGGATATGATCAAAAGTTGTTGCATGATCCAAAGGCCCAGGACAGATTAGAACACCATTTATATTTACCAAAAGAAGGATTTTTGTATCTATTTTTTATCTATTTTATATTACTGAGTGATTTCCCCCACATTAGAAATTTGACACCAGTAACAAACGAGTTACCAACACTTCATTTTAATATGTATTGACTAGATTAATAAGACTTTACATCATACTTTTAATATTTGCTAAAGACTTTAATAAAATCCCAGATGTCACACTGTCTTCCAAAGTCATATAGCCAGAGGATGCAGGAGAACTCAGAGCAAAGTGGTCAACAGCCATTATTTCTTGAGTGCCTACTTTATACAATGTATTTTTCCAGGAGTGAGACACCAAGAGGTCCAATGCCCCCCCTCCCTTAGACATGAGTCATAACTAGGACTCAGGTAAGAAGAGCTGCTAAGCAAGAAAATCAGTAGGATTTCGGCTCAGGTCATGATCTCAGGTCATGAGATGGAGTCCTGCATCAGGCTCCGTGCTCAGCATGGAGTCTGCTTGAGATTCTCTCTCTCCCTCTTCTTCTGTCCCTACCGCTCATGCTCTGTCGCTCTCTCTCTAAAGTAAACAAATAGGGCGCCTGGGTGGCTCAGATGGTTGAGCGTCTGCCTTCGGCTCAGGTCATGAACCCAGGATCCTGGGATCGAGCCCCGCATCAGCTTCTCCCTCTCCCACTCCCCCTGCTTGTGTTCCCTCTCTTGCTGTGTCTCTCTCTGTCAAATAAATAAAGTCTTTAAAAAAATAAAAATAAATAAAAACATATATACTAAGCTAATCCGTAACTGGTTTATTATGTTTCATCTTTTTCTGACCTCTGAAAGTGGCATTTAATATGATCAAACACAATGGGATTCTTGTTAATGACCCATTCATGTTAATGACCCAATCATATCATTGTCTTGGGCGGGGGGGGGGGGGGGGGGGGGGTCGGGGGGAGGGGTTGCTCTTTCCTTAACCAGGTGAAATCACGATTCACCATCTACTGAAGAAGGTGCACATTCAGAATGAAGTACTGCCAAGTACGCAGACCCAGGACACTCACAGAGAAAGCCCTCTGTGCGGACACCCGCCATCTACCTACTCCCAGGCGGTTCCCTCCAGTTTATGACCTCACACAAGGCAATAGATAGTTCACATTTTTTAATGGGAGTGAATATTTATGAACACTTACTAAAACATTTATGCATATTAAAACCACCCAGAGGAGCCATTGGATCCTTCCACCTTCAGAGGAGGACACTAAAGAGTCCAGCATCTTGCCCAAGCTCCAATGCAGAGAATGGAGGAGTCAGGAGTGAAGCCCAGTGCCTTTGCTCTCGCCTCTGCATGCACTTGCCTTAGGAATCGTAGTTATCACTCCCTACCTGGTAAGACACCAGTCAGAATCAACCCTCAGGGTATATACCATTTTCTCCACACATTTCTAGAATTTTAAAAATGTCTCAAACTGTCCCAAGGGTTCTCTTTCCCTAAATGTTGTGACTATCATTTGGCACACTATATAGTTAGGGTTTTTTAAGTGTTTTATTGATTTCTTGGAGCTGTAAATTTCTCACCCTTCACTCAGATGGGCAGACAAAATGTACATTTTTTTTTTATCGTGCCTATAATTCTTCTGATAATGCTCACAAGCACTCACCAGCTAGAAGCAGAGGGAAAACATTTACATTTTTTTAATATTTTATTTATTTGAGAGAGAGAGAGTGAGTGAGTGAGAGAGCACAAGCAGGGTGAAGGGCAGTGGGAGAAGCAGACTCCCCGCTGAGCAGGGAGCCCAATGTGGGACTCGATCCCAGGACTCCGGGATCATGACCTGAGCCGAAGGCAGACATTTAACCAACTGAGCCACCCAAGTGCCCCAACATATACATTTTAGTACAATCTAGCAAACTGTCTGTTGGGGACTTTGAGGTATTTCCTGAGGTAGCATCTCTTTTGAAGAGTGCAAGGCAGAGCCCCTGGCCAGTATCATACAAGAGATAGAGCCAGATTTCTGCTGGGGACTTCCAGGCTGGGACGAGGCCAGACTTTCAGAAATTCTCCCATCTGCCACCCCAGCCCTCGGATCAGGGCACTCACTCATGGCGGTGGAGAAGAGATCTATGATCTGGGTGGTATCCTTCTGCTTTTCTGATCTCTACATCAACCACCTGAGTTGGACCGGTCACTTCTCCCTATGCTGACATTTATAGCACAAATTTACACTTAGAGTTATGGCACTTGGTATAATTGGGGTTTGGTCCCTTTGGCTTGCTCTGGGCCTACCAGTGTTCACTGGCTTACTTGGCCCCTGGAAGTCTGTGTGTGTAGGGGCCAAGGGTAAGTCACCCCAGGATATGCCACTTTGGTATGCTAATTATTTCAAGCTGAGAACGATCAGGCCCAAAAGATTCCAGAAGAAACTCTGACCTTCCCCTTAGCCACCTAAAAGAATTTAGGGATAGAGGACTTGCTCCAGGAAGAGAGTTAGCACCACAGATCACTACATTATAATAGGAACTAGATGTGGTAGACAGGGAGGAACCTACCAAGGCCTGTTTGACCAAAGTCCTCTCTCTGTCCCATTGATTCTGAGTGGCCCAGCAAACATTTGTTTACCAAACATTTACTCCTTTTATCTTCCTGTGAATTGCATTCCCTCCCTTTGAAGTCCCAGATCCCTATCCCCTTCTCCTTAGTTCAGGATGACATATATACCTCATTTTGCCTTACTGTCTTTGGAATCTCAAGTTTATGTGGATTCCCTACAAGTACAAAATTAATGTACTAATGTCAACTTGATTCTTAGACCAACCAGAAGAATTTTGAAGGGTAGGGGAAATTTTTCCTCCCCAACATGTGTCTCCTGTGTGTGCCTTGCAGCCTTCAGCTACATGGTGACTCCCCACCCTCTGCCCTAACGTAGAGCAAATTCCTCAGCTATACTCTTAGCAAAATTTTGTGTCCTTCCTAGAAATTTTGGAGGCTTCTAGATCTTCTCTAAGGCCTCCCACTAACCAAAAGTGAGTGGGAAAACTAAGCTTAGGTCCCTTTTTTTTTTTTTAAGATTTTATTTATTTATTTGAGAGAGAGAGTGAGAGAGAGAAAGAGCACAAGAGGGGGGAACGGGAGAGGGAGAAGCAGACTCCCTGCTGAGCAGGGAGCCCGATGCAGGACTCGATCCCGGGACTCCAGGATCATGACCTCAGCCAAAGGCAGTCGCTTAACCAACTGAGCCACCCAGGCACCCTAGGTCCCTTTTTTTAAGCCTAACACCACCTGAGTCACCAAGTTTAATTTGATACAGCTTCTGCCACAAATTAGCAGAGAAATTACAAAGAATCCCCTACCCTCAACACCAAAATATCAATCAAGGATGCAGCTCCCTGCCCTTGGCATTCTCTTCATATTATTTAATATATTTCAGCCCAGAGAGGAAAGGTTAGGATGTCCTCACTCCTTACCTACCCTGCCTCTCTCATCCCTCCTTATCCCACAGTACCTCAAGAAATAGGATTTCATTCCATCCTTAGAGCAGCAAGTCTCATGGAATAGCCATCAGAGGTAGATGGGGATTTTTGTTTACCTTTATGGAAGAAACTCTGACACTCTGGTCCAATTCTCCCTGTTTGGTTCTTGATATGCTTAAAATTGGAGAAAATTGTCCCTTCCTCAATAAAATCTGTCTTGCCTATTTCCTACAAAATTCTGTCTGCAATGGCAGAAATTGAATGTTAATGCTTTCTGTATATTCTTTACATGCCTACTGTCACAACAGCCTATGAATACCCCATCTCAGCCATATGAATCCCTCGAGGTGTAGAAGAAAAATATATGGAAAAAGACAAAAAAGAAAAACACAAATATTTTTAATACCACTCCAGTTGCATTCATTTTTTTTTAACTAAAACAGTGGAAAATTTTATTTTCATATTTCACAATACAAATGAAAATTGCTTTTTTTTTTTTTTGGTCCCACTACTCCCCTACCAAAACTATTCTCTCTTTGATGGGAAGGGGGAGCAAGTCTTCCCTGTCGTGCTGTTAGAAAACACCCAGAGTCACAGCACCATGATTCCTGGTGAAGTAGAACAAGTAATATAAAATGGATATAAAGAAGTTCCTGTCTCTCCCTATCTGTCTGGTCAAGTCCTTCCTGGACGAGTGGGCACCATCATGGGATGGGCTGACGGTCTCATCACTGGGAGCCCAGGCATCATTGGCAGGTAGCCTCCCACAGGCAGCCTCATTCCAGGAGGAGGAGGGCCCATTGTTGGCATCATGGGAGGGCCCGCCAAATGGGGTGCTGGTATCATATCAGGGCGAGCAGGACCTGGGAGACTGGGGGAAGGTAGGATCATCGCCCCTACAGAAGGAGGAGCAGGGAATGGAGTAGGAGACATCTTACCTCGTGTAAATGCAGCGGTGGTTTTGTCGATCAGGCCCTGAACTTGCTCTTCCATCTGTTTCTGGTAGTAATCTTCACATTCTCTTTGTGCTTCCGACCACTGCAGTGTGTTTAGGCATGTTGCTCTGCAGGCTGTTGTCTACTCGGTCCCGTGCCACCCAGAAATGAGCCAGTTGCACTCACACTTAACAGCTATAAGTGCGTGCATAGTTTCTATGACTCTTGTATGTAAATATTGCTCCTACTTCTATTTTTTCCTCTAAAACCTTCTCAATTTTGGAGTCATTCTTTTATCCCTTTTTCCACTTAAGAGCTTTTACATTAACCTTTTTCTAGAGCAAGAACAGGTGCATGTAAGTCTTTACTATTGAGATAAAACTACTGGGAATAATTAAATTAATGCCAGAAAGTGTTTTTCATCTTCTTCCTGTCACTTAACAAAACTTTGCTTTAGGTACTGTTTCACTTCTGAGCCATTTTGACCCCAGTTACTGTGATTGTGATGGTCTGATTCACAGTGTATTCAGTGGGTGTGGATTTTCATGGGTGAGAAACTTACCTCCACAGTTTCTCTCTGTATCAACAACAATAATAGGAAGGCTGTGGGACACCTGGGTGGCTCAATAGGTTAAGCATCTGCCTTCAGCTCAGGTCATGATCCTGGGGTCCTGGGATCAAGTCCCACATCGGGTTCCCTGCTCAGTGGGGAGTCTGCTTCTCCCTCTGCCCCTCCCCCTGCTTGTGTGTGCTCTCTCTCTCTCATAAATAAATAAATAAAATCTTTAAAAAAAAAAAAAAAAGAAGGCAGAACCAAATGCCTAAAAGCTTAACTCTTCTGCACCAAAGAGAAGCAGCATGAGTTGCTCTAAGAACATGTAGAGAAAGCACAGAAATGATGGTGGCTTCTGTAGGCGGTGGGAAGAGCCTAGCTGAGACACAGAAAAGTGCTCATTCTGAGGGAAAACCCAGTAAAGTGTTCGTTGTGGGGATAAAATACACAGTTCTCACTTCCCAACACTGGCTGGGAGCAGGCTCGAGTCCGGAACCCCTGGGCACTCATAGCCGGGCACAGACTTCTTGAAACACTGGAAGCTAAAGCCAAGAAGAACATTAGGATTTGGGAAGTCAAAGTGACCAACAGTCTCTAAAGTTGATCAGCAGCAGACTAATCTGAGAAAGATATTGTCATCAAGAAAAAATTTTTCAACTAGTGTTAATTTACAGGTTCTATGCATCAGACTACCAGACTGTGTCCAAGCGCTTGAGAAGATCCTCCTTGCTCTTATGCTGGGACACTCTTCAAGGATGAACACACATTAACCCAGATCAGAATAATGCTCCAAACCCACACAAACTGTAGATATCATGCCATTTTTTCAAGGTGAAAACACTAAGCTCCTAAACAGAAAGCTATTCACCCATGTTCGGACAGCATTAAATGGTAGAAACAACCCAAATGGGTATGGACAAGTGGATGGATAAACAAAGTGAGCTATCCACACAACAGAATATTCTTCAGCCTTAAGAAGAAAGGAGATTGTGACGCACACTACGACACGAATGAAACTTGATGGACGTGGTAAGTGACATAAGCCAGTCACAGAGGGACAAATACTGTATGATTCCACTTTCATGGGGTACCTAGATATTCAAATTCACAGAGACAGAAGGAACTGAGGTTTCCAGAAGCTGGGGAGAGAGAAGAATAGGAAGTCAGCATTCAGTGGGTAGGGAGTTTCCGTTTGGGGTGAGGGAAAAGTTCTGGGATGGATGGGGGTGATGATTGCACGACAGTGTGAATGTACTTAGTGCCACCGAGCTGTACACTTAAAAAGTGTTAAAAGGGAAAATTTTATATTATACATATTTTACCACCACATAAACACACACACACACACACCCCAAAGCTGTGTCCTTGCACTGAATATAAAATGTTCATCAGCTATGCTCTTATACTTGCTTATGTATGACTAAGGATGTGATTTTCTTTCCAAGGTCCCAGTCCTGGAAAGCATACTTTCACCAGTTGTAAACCCACTTCCTCTGCCTCAGGGGCATGCTTCTCAGCCCACATGTTGGATCAGAGGAGGTGAAGGAGGCCCCAGGGACCTCAGTCTCTCAGGCTAAAGCATCTTGCTCTGCCTGTGTCACCTCCCTGCTTCCCCCAGGTGACAGCTACTACTCTTGATGACAGCTGACCTCAAAGGGCTCTTTGCCTGCTCAGAAAACAGCCTGATGGTGATGTGCATTAAAGATTCAGAACAGGTTGAAACTTTACAGTGAGAAGCAGGGAAGGTCAGCCAGGACCCCCTGGGTCTCACCCTAGCTCCTGACTGAGGGACGGAGGTGAAGGGTCCTGATAGGGAAGTTAGGGAATTCTCTAGTTCCTCTTTCCTGACCTTGCACAAGACCACATGAATGCCCTCCAGGGGGACCCTGACCTGCTTGATACCATATTACCTCTGCGCTCAAGTGTCTGCCACATAATGAGTTGGAGTAAGGGTTACAAACTGAGACAGTAACTCCATCTGCGGCCTTTAGAAAGTGCCTTCTATCTGGAATTGGACTATGACTAGAAACATATGTTGAGGTCCTGTCATCCAGACAGCCCCACTTGCCTGGTCTTCATCCTGGTCCTTCTGTCAACATCTCATCTGAGTAGGGGACTCTGTATCGGATGCAAACTTCTTAGCTGGATCAATGTAATAAATGGACTTTTAAAAAAATAAATATACCTTGGGGCGCCTGAGTGGCTCAGCCGTTAAGCGTCTGCCTTCAGCTCAGGTCATGATCCTGGGGTCCTGGGATCGAGCCCCGCATGGGACTCCCTGCTCTGCAGGAAGCCTGCTTCTCCCTCTCCCACTCCCCTTGCTTGTGTTTCCTCTCTCGCTGTTTCTCTCTCTGTCAAATAAATAAATAAAATCTTTAAAAAAAAATAAATAAATAAATAAATAAATATACCTTTTGACAAGAATCGGTCAGTCCTGGTGTCCTTGCAGAGCTCATTCATCTCAAATCTGCCTGCGTGGTCCAGGGCCAACAGTGACAAGGTCTGGGACCTGGGACCTTTTGTAGGAGATTCAAGGAAAGAGGCAAAAACAATACAATCTGAACGGGGACAAGAAAGCACTTGGGATTGGTTCAGCTTAGACTTGAATTAAATCATTCATTAAAGCTCTGAATTTCCTCTAAGCATTTGGCAGCAATTTCACTCACAAATGGCTTACAGTATCACTTAATTTCCCATTGGAACTTTGGAGGAAATAACAATGCTAAGAACAAAATGAAATAATGGATGTGTAAGCACCTAGCTCAGTGCCTGGTACAATGTTGGCGCCTGGTTGAATTTGAAAAACAGTAATAATTTCTTTAACCAGGGATAAAGCATTTTTTTTGTCAACACTTAATAGCAGTGTTGAATGGGGATGTTAATTCATCTGTTCGTTGCTTCGGTCTCAAATACATGGGACTCCTGGGCGTGTGCGAGGGAAGGCACACACAGGGCTCCTACACCCTACCAACTTAGCAGGAAGCAAACCAAGAGGGTTCAATTCAACTCTCTCTCCTAACCTCCAAAACTGGTAATGCTTCAGGAATGGGACAAGTCTAAGATGGAGCAACAGGATGAAAAAAAATTCACATGAATCCATTCTCCCTCCTCCCCAGGCTTATCCATACTAGGATTAAAAATGCTAAGGGTACAGTAGACCCCATGGAAACATGACTAACTTATTGTGGATTTAGGGAAAGAGCTATAGGCTCCTTGCACATCATCTGCACTCTCAAGAGTGAAAGAGAATTGCCAGACCAAGACAACTGTATTGATGAAGGCTTGTTTTCCCAAAGGATGACACTTTACACAATGGAGCTTAGTTTTATGAGCCTAAATGGAAAAAGTTTCCCCAGTAGATGTTGAATTCCTCCTTATTCATAATTTGCTCAGCTTAATGGTCTGCTTCGTATGTCACCTGAGCCACCTGAAAATTTTTACTTTTTTAAGATTTTATTTATTTCTTTGTCACAGAGAGAGAGAGAGAGAGCATGCACACAAACAGGGGGAGCGGCAGGCAAAGGGAGAAGCAGGCTCCCCGCTGAGCAAGCAGCCGGATGCGAGACTCAATCCCAAGACCCGGGGATCATGACCTGAGCTGAAGGCAGACACTTAACTGATTGAGCCACCCGGGTGTCCCAAGATTTTACTTTTGATGTAGCCCTTTGGCTTTGAGCAGTAGCCCAGGCTTCATTTCCTGGGTGCTTTCAGCATTATTTATTTTTCTTGATCTTATTTTCTAAAACGCTGCTGTCCTAGATTCTACTCCCCCCTGGAGCCCATGTTCATGCTTTAAAACTGATTAGGTGGTTTCTTTCCTTTGTTTTTGTTTCCCGACTTTTTTTGTTGTTGTTGTTGCTGTTGTTTAAAGATTTTATTTATTTATTTGACAGAGAGAGACACAGCGAGAGAGGGAACACAAGCAGGGGGAGTGGGAGATGGAGAAGTAGGCTTCCCGCAGAACAGGGAGCCCGATGCGGGGCTCGATCCCAGGACCCTGGGATCATGACCTGAGCCAAAGGCAGACACTTAACGACTGAGCCACCCAGGCACCCCTTGTTTCCTGACTTTTATGTTTAGTGGGAACAAAGCCTCATGTTAGGGTATGCCAGTATCCTCTTATTATCCACTTTATTATTTCAGAAGCCTCTAGGATGACCCTAGAGAATGTGCAGGCAGAGAAGAGAGAAACTGCAATGAAGCCATGCCCTTTGCAGGATCTGTAGAGAAGACAGAAATGTCTGAATATGATCAGGCCTTCTCTCTTGATCACTAATCTTCTAGGTGTAAGGCATCTTTCTTTAGCTTACAACCATGTCTTCCCTTCTCAGAACCATTTTAAGAAAAGATTGAAAGCTTTGATGAGAGGCTCTGGGTTTGGGCTGCAGCACACCTTCAACACTCAAGACCTTACAAGTCTGCCTTAGCCTTCACCTCCTGCTTGCCCAGGGCCTCAAGGTCAACCAAAGGCGAGAGACTGAGGCCTTCTCAACTCTTTTCTTGGTGTGCTCACAACCCCACAGATGCACGTGGCCTTCTAGATTCCCAGGAATAAGTCAGAGCTTTTCAAAGCCCCCTGTGTATATCTTCTTTCCCAGATTTTCCTTTTAAGTTTCTGGCCTGGTTTGTTTGCCCCAACTGGTATCACAGCTTCAGGCAGCCAAGATGTCAAATAATTGCCATTTATTGTTCTTGACAAACGCCTTGGAGACAGAGCTTTTCCCACAGTTTTGAGTGAGGTCATGTAATTACAATGCCGTTCCTCTCACTAATTGTATTTTGTTTCAAAATATACAGTTATTTTTCATTAAAAGTATGCTGTTTATGTTAAAATGTAACTAGTGATTTTTTTAAATGAAATAAATATTGAATACATTAAATATTGATAGATTGATAGACATAACCCACATAAACAACATCTCTTTTGGGTCCTCAATGATTTTTAAGAGTGTTAAGAAATTCTGATATCAAAAAGTTTAAAACTATCAGTTTAGCTAAAAGTAAGATTCTAAGTTTAAAGGATTTTTCCTTTAACACTTCAAAAACACTTCTACATTATGTTTTTGTATTCCATGTCATTGAAGAGAAGTGAGCATCAATTTTATTCTTGTTCCTTTATGAGTTATCTGTTCTTTCTTCCTGGAAGCTTTTAGAATTTTAAGTGGTTTTTAGTTCTTAAATTTTATGACAGTACACATAGGTGTAGGCTTCTTCTTATCTATCCTATTTTGTACTCTATGAATTCTTTCTGCTTTTGCTCATTCTGGAAAGTTCTCAGTCATTATTCCTTAAAATATTTACTTCTCTGTTTATTTTTTTCTTCTCTTTTGAGGCTTCCTATTTTTATACAGATGCTAATACAGTTCCTTTTACTATTCATATCTCTTGACTTTTTGTTCATATTTTCTACCCTTTTACCTTTTCCTATAAGTGGGAGTTCCTCAAAGCAATCATATAGGGTTCTAATTTATTTTTTTATTTTTTTGAGTTCTCATTGTATTCAATTATTTTCAACTCTTTCATTGTGAAACACAGCAAACATAAAGGAAAATACATAAAATATAAAATATGTATCTTAACAAATTATTACAGAGTGAATTCGCATACAATCACCCCTAAGACTGACTTCATGGGCATGCAACCTGTGCAGTCACACAGGGATCCCCACTTAGAAGGGTGCCATGCTTGGCCTGATAACCTGCTGTCACTGTCTTAATATTTCTAATAATTTTAAAAACAAGGGGCCCCACATCTCCATGTTGTACAGACCCCACAATTTATGTAGTCCATCCTGATCACTGTCCATGCCACGAAATAAACAACTGTCATACTTCAGAAGCCCCTAGCCTGTCCCCTCCCAGTTGCAATCCCTTTCCTCCCCATGAAGGTGAGATCTATCCTGACTTTTATGGTAACCACCTCATTGCTTTATTATCTATGTATGATCCTCAATACTACAGTTTAGTTTTCCCTGCCTTACTGAACATCTCATATTGTGGCACATCATAATGATTACAGAAGCCACTAAAATGCTATTTGTGAAAGTTGTAGGGAATGGAAAACCTGACAAGATGGCTAATTGTCGTAGGCTCTTGCTTCCTCCCCCAAACCAATGCTGAAGATGACATATTGAAAAGAGCCATGAATGGAGCTAAGGAATTAATGTAAAAAGAAGGGGATGGGACAGGTGATGATGTCCCAAACAGCATGTCACAATGGTGCACCTAATAGGGCACCTGCACAAGCAATATTGAGCAAGGTAATCACACAATGAATGTGTATGATCAATGTTCAAGGAAAAAGTACCTGGTGCCACAAAAGCAGATCATGGGGATCTGACCAAGCCTGAAGTAGCTGAGATCTTCCCAAGAGTAACTTTCACTCTGAGGTCTGAAGGAGTTAAATGAGGTGAGATCCCTGCTTTTGGAAGGAGCACGTCACAGCTGAAGGATTCTAAGAAGACAGCACGTAACAATCAAACAAACCCAGAGAGATAAGCAGGGTCCAGATCAGACAGGCTTTATCCCAACTGTAAAGATTTAAGATAGGTCAGTGATGCAATCCAATTTGGTTTTAAATGGTTACTTGAGTCGCAAGAGAATGCACTGGCCAGGAAAAGTAGAAAGGGAGAGACCCATCACATGGCCACTGCAGTACTTCAGGTGAGATATGCTGATGGCCCGTCTAGGGCAGTGGCAATGAAGGTGCAGAGAAACAGATCGATTTGGAAGATATTGAGAAATAAATATCTCAATATTTATGGTGGTTGAAGCTGAAGGATGTATCCAGATTAAGAACAATGCCCAATTCCTGACATACCCATCTGGGGGAACTGCAGTGCCATTTGCTGAGTTAGGAAACGCAAAACGGGGGACGTGTGGGGGCAGGGTCCCAATAGTGAGTTTGGTTCAGTTTTAGACATGGTGATTTAGCTTTCCTTCGGGACATCCGATGGAGATGTTGAGCAGGCAGTGTGGACCTCTCATGTGGCTTCTGATCACACTCAGTGGTTTATCATTTTGAAAAAAAAAAATGGCACAAAAACAATATTCTCTTCATGCACTTTTCTTACTCCTTTCTCCAGTTTCTAAGGCAATTATTGAAGCCACGGACACTATTTTTACTAGGACAGTCTCATTCCCAGGCCATAACTCTGTCTGAAGGGCACTGCAGCCTGTAATCTCTGATAAATAAATATTCCCAATCCCTGGACATAATACTAACTAATACTACTAACAAAAAAACAATAAATTTACTTCAAAACAACTTGAGGGAGCTCTTTAAAGAGCACTGTATAGATTCTGAGCTCTTATTATTGGGTGCCTACAATTATATTGAATTTTTTTTTAAGGTTTTATTCATTTATTTGAGAAAGGGCACAAGCAGGGGGAGGGGCAGATGGAGAGAGAGAAGCAGACTCCGCGCTGAACAGGGAGCCCAACACAGGGCTCGATTCCAGGACCCCAGGTTCATGACCTGAGCTGAAGGCAGATGCTTAACCAACTGAGCCACTCAAGAGCCCCACCTACAATCATATTGAACATGGGTACTCAATGGGAATGGTGATGAGACTGTACACAGAGTTCTTTCTTACTAAAAGAGAGCAATTATGTAGAAGAATATGACTTTCTATATCAAAGACAACATGTGCATCACTTTTCCTTAAAAAACTGCAGATGTATTCAATATGAATGTAATGCACACTAATCATTAATAATACAAGAGTTGCCATCATACCATTATTCTAACAAAGTTTGATGACTTCCATAGCATCAGTGATCAGTGTTTGAAAGATGGACATCCATCACAAGGAGATGGGGGGTAAGCAATCTACCCAGCCAGCATGTTGACCAAGGTCAAGCCACCCTTCAAGCTTTCTTTTTGTTCTAATACCATGTCCCTTATAGAAACATGCATTTCTTACTTGCTGTTTCTGCTTCTCCTTGCATGATACATTAAATTCTCTTAGCACCAATTATTAATTTATTAATTATCACCGAGTAAAAATCTATTAAAAATACCCAGAGGACAGGTCCTGTAGGTTCACAGCTGCAGACCCAACAGAGTTTATGAACTTGTTGCCAATGAATTAGGAGGCTTCCATATGCTCAGAGGCCATTATCTGAACCAAAAATAAGGTTTCTAATTATTTCCATCCATAAAATGTCCAGCATAATGCTAGGCTATGCTAATTTTAAGAATACAGAGTAATGTAACAGATGTTATGGGTGGGCTACTACCTAGGAGGGACAAAATCCTTCAGTGAAGGAAGCATTCTTTTTGGCATTATCATATTTCATGAGTTATGACCTCTTATTATCGAATAAGAAACAACAGTGCATTATTGGAATGCCCTCTCCATCCCGGACTCTAAGCCAGGTGTTTTCCATGATATCTTGCTTAATCCTCACAACTTATGAGGTGCGTTTTACAAAGGCAAACCCTGAACATATTAAGAAACTTGCCCCCAGTCAAGCAGATAAGTAAACAGCAGAGCCATAAATTAATGTCCTGTCTTTGGACTACAGAACCTCTACAGGAAATAATGATAAGGAACAACTGGTAACCTGCATATATTAGAAATGTTAGAGGGGGGCACCTGGGTGGCTCAGTCGTTAAGCGTCTGCCTTCGGCTCAGGTCATGATCCCAGCGTCCTGGGATCAAGTCCTGCATCAGGCTTCCTGCTCAGCGGGAAGCCTTCTTCTCCCTCTCCCACTCTCCCTGCTTATGTTCCCTCTCTCGCTGTGTCTCTCTCTGTCAAATAAATAAATAAAATCTTTAAAAAGAAAGAGAGAGAGAGAAAGAAAGAAAGAAAGAAAGAAAGAAAGAAAGAAAGAAAGAAAGAAAGAAAGAAAGAAATCTTGGAGAAGAAAAAAATCACCCAATGACAAAAATTTTCAATGTGTTTTTCACCTCCAATCAATTTTTGATCATCTCAGTGAAAATCTTGGGAAAAGCTCCAAATTTGCTTTACCCATTCTTTTTCTTATTTGGTGTAAAAGAGGTTAGATTAGGCTGCAACGAACTAATGCACAAAGATCTAACATTAACTTGAGTTACAGGGAAATAATAGCCAAATAGAATTGGAGTCAACAGTGCATGTAAGCAAAGGACTTCAAAATTATTCTAATTTTCCTCTTTCTCTATGTCCAAACCAGGTTAGACGTTTCCTCAAGACAGAAGAGCATTGAATAGTACCACATCTTCACAATGACTTTCTTTCTTGGTCATTTTATTGTTGAAACCACTTGCTTTAGAATATCTCTGCCACAACCATCATTTTCATTCTTAGTTTTTAGATTTTTAAATTTTGCGGGGGGGGGCGCTTTCCATTGAAACCTTGGCTTCATATAATATCTTTTCTTACAAAACTGAAGAATCCTCTGTTATGTAAACATACTGGTTCTGTGAGGGTACTCTCTCAGGGTCTTGGCCACTCTGAAAGTTATCTTATTCTGGGGGCAGGTCACAGACAAGATCGGGTGGCCACATGATCCCTTTCAACATCATCTCCCTTGACAACTTCTGGAATAGAAGTGTGACCAAGTTCCTCCCTATTTCTCCCTGGTCCACCCACAAGATTAATCCTTTCCCAATATCAGAGGATACAGGAGTCAGCTCTGAGTATCCCTCTCCAATTGGGTTCAAATGAGTTGCATCTAGAAGATATTCTTGGGCGCCTGGGTGACTCAGATGGTTAAGTGTCTGCCTTCGGCTCAGGTCATGATTGCAGGGTCCTGGGATCAAGCCCCACATCGGGCTCCCTGCTCAGCGGGGAGCCTGCTTCTCCCCCTCCCTCTGCTTCTCCCCCTGCTCATGTTCTCTCTCTCTCTCTCTCTGTATCTCTGTGTCTCAAATGAATAAATAATAAAAAAAATTTTAGAAGATATTCTTTAACCTGTGGAGGGGCATTGAGCTGTTTCCTAGTTTCATTATAGATACTGTCTCTCTATATTTGATTCTTTTTGTTCATTTCTGTAGTTTTCAGGCAGAGAAATAAGGTAAACTTGCTTTTATTATCTTTCTAGAAATTTATCTAATTTGAATATTTAAATATCTGGTAAAATAATTGAATATTCATCAAAATATTCATTAAATATTGTATATTTTAAAAGATACAGCTATCCACTTTTGAATATCAAGAAAAGATACTGGGGCATCTGGGTGGCTCAGATGGTTGGGCATCTGCCTTCAGCTCAGGTCATGATCTCCAGGTCCTGGGATCAAACCCCACATTGGGCTCCCGGCTCAGCGGGGAGCCTGCTTCTCCCTCCCCCTCTGTCTCTCCCCCTGTTTGTGCTCTGTCTCTCTCTCTCTCTCAAATGAATAAATAAAATCTTCAAAAAAAAAAAAAAGAAAAGATACCAAACATGTAAACACCTGAAGCCTCTTCTGATAGTCATTGTTGAGAGGACTTACCTAAGCTTTGTTCAAGTGTGAACCTCTGACACAAGCTTGAGAAATCATGTCACTTACTCCCTCTTGCCAGGAGTACTGGTCTTCTCTGCATGTGCTAGAACCCTGCAGGAACACAGAGATAGCAGGGAGGGTAACTATTCAAATTGCACATACTATAGGTACGTATCAACGATGGTGCAGTGAACAGGTAGGTAAATTAGTTTGAACTATGAGCAGGAACCACAAATGAGTGGTTTGCACGCCATCTAGAAGGAATTACTTGAAGAGAGGCAGCAATGAATTTCAGAGCGTGAATTCCATAGACACTGCTTATCAACTGAACCTGGACCACAGTATGAACCAGCCCCGAGACCACGTGGCCTGGGTCACCAGACTACACCATAACCCTTGACACAGTGGGCTATCTGCTTCTCTATAAGGCCCACAAATAGCCTTCTCCCTGAACTTTTCCATTTCCGCCTGTCGATGTTATCCATCCCTCCACATCCAACTCAAATGCTGTCCTCTCCAGGAAGTCCTTATCATCACTTTGTCCAGTCAAAATTAACCTTTCCCTACTTTGCATCTCCATGTTACCATCTGCCCTATATCTCCCATCCATTCGGTAATTATCAGTGAGCACCTACTATAGGCCAAGCCCTACTCTAAGGAGTATGGCTACAGTGCTGAAAAAGGCACAGTTCTTGCTCTAGGAGCTCATCTTCAAGCAGATGATACAAAGCAACAATCAAAAACAATTTCATGTCAAGGGCAGTGTGATGGTGTGAAGAAAAATTAAGCTAGGTAAAGGGTAAGATGAACCGAATGACCCTGGAAGGGGTCTGGAAAGACCTCTCTGAGTAAGTGACATTTGAGCAGAGACACAAATGGAGTGAGGGAGTGATCATGGTAAGGTGAGTAGAGAGCTTCCCAAGCAAAGAGAAAGACCTTGCAAAGACCCCAAGGCAGGGGCGGAGCAAGATGGCGGAGGAGTAGGAGACCTGGATTTCGTCTGGTCCCAGGAATTCAGCTAGATAGGGATCAAACCATTCTGAACACCTACGAACTCAATAGGAGATCGAAGAAAAGAATAGCAGCAACTCTCTGCACAGAAAAGGGACCACTTTCTGGAAGGTAGGACGTGCGGAGAAGTGAATCCAAGGCGATATTCGGGAGGATAGACGGCGGGGGAGGGGGCCTACTTCGGCCGCTTCTGGCAAGTGATAGAGCCGCAGAGCACAAAATCGGAACTTTTAGAAGTCAGCTCTGCTGAGGGACATCGCTCCAGTGGCTAAGCGGGGGGTGGAACCCTCTTGGGACAGTGTGGTCTCAGGACCTTCGGGGTCACAGAAAGGCCGGGGGTGCCTGAGTGCGGCAGAGCTCCCAGGTATCGGAGAAGGGAAGCCAGCTGCAGAGACGGAGCTGAGGCACGGGCTCTCAGCTCGGGGTTGCCATAGACTGTGATCCATGGCACAGTCAGGCCACTGCTCCTCCAGCAAGGACCCAACAAGCGGGAGATCCGGGGAGACTCACCTTCCTCCCCCGGGAGGAGCGGCGTGGGAGCACATGGCAGGGATCTGCTGGGTTTGGAGACTCCACACCAAGTCAGGTGCCAGAGATAGAAACGTGCAGTCACAGGCCGGGTGAGCACGCAGTGTGGCCGGAGACTGGGGAGATGGGAGTGACTGAGTGCTTTCCTCTGGGGGTGCACTGAGGAGTGGGGCCCCGAGGTCTCAGCTCCTCCAGGGCGGAGATTGGGAGGCTGCCATTTTCACTCTCGTCCTCCAAAGCTGTACGGAAAGCTGGTGGGGAACAAAAGCTCCAGAGAGCAAACCTGAGCAGATTACTTAGCCCAGACTAGGCAAGGGTGGGGCATTCCGCCTCTGGCAAAGACATTTGGAAACCACGGCAACAGGCCCCTACCCCAGAAGATCAGCAAGAACAGCCAGCCAAGACCAAGTTTATCGATCAATGAGAACGGCAGAACTCCAGCGCTTAGGGGAGGACTGCACATAGAATCCATAGCTTTTTTACCATGATTCTTTAGTCTTTCAAAGTTAATTTTTTTTAACTTTTTTTTTTTTGAATTTCTCTTTTTCCCTTTTTCAGCCAACATCTTATCAATCCCCTTTTTTAAAAAAATTTTTAGGAGGGGGGAAAAATGGCAGAGGAGTAGGGGACCCTATTTCAACTGGTCCCCGGAATTGAGCTGGATATCTACCAGACCATTCTGAGCACCCACAAAACCAGCCTGAGATGTAAGAAGATCTGGATCTCTACAAACAGAATATCGTAAGCTGTTGGTTTTGAGGTAGGAAGCGGGGAGCCATGATTCTGCGGGCAGATATCGGAGGATAAATGGCAGCGGGAGGGTGCCTGGCCGTGGGGATCCTACACCGCCAGTGAGTGACAGCCTCCCGCGCTGCGGACAGGCACAGACTCGCAGACCAGTAGCGGCGGGGAAAGGACTCTAGGGCAGCCCCTGGGCAGAAACCCGGAGCCACGGGGTCGCGCGCGTGAACTGGGAGCAACTGGCGGTTTTAGAAGCACAAAGGGCAGAGACCTGCCCCGACCTGGAGGCAGGACTGGGAGAGCTGCGGAGGGGCGCACAACCCAAAACGCTGCAGTTTATAGCAGCACAGACAGAAACGGAGACGGTGTGAGAGCTTACTGAAGAACAGACTGTGATCTCTCTGCTCTGAGGCAGAGGGTTGGAAACAGTCTCTTCTACTCTAACTCACACTCACGGAAGAGATGCGGAAAGCCGCCAGAGAACAAAAGCCCCAAAAACTGATTCCCCCTGAGGCCATCCCCCGCCACAGGGGCACAGGGCAACTCCGCCCAAACAGGGTTGCCTGAGTAACAGAGCGGCAGGCCCCTCCCACAGAAGATAGGCTGGGAAAACAAGAGGCCAGCAACCCTAAGGTCCCAAGAAAACAGGTGCATCTTGCTTGGGTTCTGCTCAATAATTTGGACTCTATACATTCCCTCAAACACCCATCAACAGAATGACTAGGAGGAGGAGGCACCAAAATAGAAAAGACTCAGAGATTATGACTTATGCTGCAGATTTACAAATGGATGCAGATATAACCAAGATGTCGGAGATGGAATTCAGGCTAGCAATTGTGAAGACAATGGCTAGAATGGAGAAATCAATTAATGGCAACATAGAGTCTCTAAGGGCAGAAATAAAAGGGGAATTGGCAGAACTTAAAAATGCTGTCAATGAGCTCCAATTCAATCTAGATAATCTAACAGCTAGGGTAACTGAGGCAGAAGAGCGAATAAGCGACCTGGAAGACAATATAATAGATAAAAAGGGAAAAGAGGAGGCCAGGGAAAAACAACTCAGAATCCATGAAAATAGAATCAAAGAAATAAGTGACACCATGAGGCGTTCCAATGTCAGAATCATTGGAATCCTGGAGGGAGTGGAGAGAGAGAGAGGACTAGAAGATGTATTTGAGCAAATCGTAGCTGAGAACTTCCCTAATCTGGGGAATGAAACAAACATTTGAGGGGCGCCTGGGTGGCTCAGTCGGTTAAGCGGCTGCCTTCGGCTCAGGTCATGATCCTGGGGTCCTGGGATCGAGCCCCACGTCCGGCTCCCTGCTCAGTGGGGAGCCTGCTTCTCCCTCTCCCTCTGCCTGCCGCTCTGCCTACTTGTGCTCTCTATCTCTCTGTCAAATAAATAAATAAAAATCTTTAAAAAAAAAAAAAAAAAAAGAAACAAACATTTGAGTCCTAGAGGCAAAAAGGACCCCTCCCAACATCAAGGAAAACAGGCCAACACCCCAGCATGTAATAGTAAAACTTGCAAATCTTAGAACCAAGGAAACCATCTTAAGGGCAGTTAGGGGGAAGAGAGTCCTTACGTACAGAGGGAGGAACATCAGAATAATGTCAGACCTATCCACAGAGACCTGGCAAGCCAGAAAGGCCTGGCAAGACATATTCAGGGTACTAAATGAGAAGAACATGCAGCCAAGAATACTTTATCCGGCAAGGCTTTCATTTAGAATGGATGGAGAGATGCAGAGCTTCCACGACTGGCAGAAACTGAAAGAATATGTGACCACTAAGCTGGCCCTGCAAGAAATATTAAGGGAGTTCTATAAAAGGAGAAAGACCCCAAGAGTGATCTACAACAGAAATTTACAGGGACAATCTATAAAAACAACATCTTCACAGGCAACATGATGACAATTAATTCATATCTTTCAATAATCACTCTCAATGTGAATGGCCTAAACACTCCCATAAAACGGCACAGGGTTGCAGATTGGATAAAAAGACAGGACCCATCCATATGCTGTCTACAAGAGACTCATTATGAACCTAAAGATACATCCAGACTGAAAGTGAAGGGATGGAGATCCATCATCCATGCCAGCGGACCTCAAAAGAAAGCTGGGGTAGCAATTCTTATATCAGACAAATTAGATTTTAAACTAAAGTCTGTAATAAGAGACACAGAAGGACACTATATCATTCTTAAAGGGTCTATCCAACAAGAAGATCTAACAATTGTAAATGTCTATGCCCCCAACATGGGAGCAGACATCTACATAAGCCAACTGTTAACCAAAATAAAGAGTCATATTGATAACAATACATTAATTGCAGGAGACCTCAATACTCCACTCTCAGCAATGGACAGATCATCTAAGCAGAAAATCAACAAGGAAACAAGAGCTTTGAATGATACACTGGACCAGATGGACCTCATAGATATTTACAGAACATTCCACCCTAAAACAACAGAATACTCATTCTTCTCGAGTGCACATGGAACTTTCTCCAAAATAGACCATATACTGGCTCACAAATCAGGTCTCAACCGATACCAAAAGATTGAGATAATTCCCTGCATATTCTCAGACCACAATGCTCCAAAACTGGAACTCAATTACAAGAAAAAATTTGGCAGAAATTCAAACACGTGGAAGCTAAAGACCACTCTGCTCAAGAATGTTTGGGTCAACCAGGAAATCAAAAAGAAGAACTTAAACAATTCATGGAAACCAATGAGAACGAAAACACATCGGTCCAAAACCTATGGGATACTGCAAAGACTGTCCTAAGGGGGAAATACATAGCCATCCAAGCCTCACTCAAAAAAATAGAAAAATCCCAAATTCACCATCTAACTCTATACCTTAAAGAACTAAAGAAAAAGCAAAAAACGATGCTTAAGCCATACATTAGAAGAGAAATAATTAAGATTAGAGCAGAGATCAATGAATTAGAAACCAGAGACACAGAAGATCAGATCAGCAAAACTAGAAGCTGGTTCTTTGAAAGAATTAATAAGATCGATAAACCACTGGCCAGACTTATCCAAAAGAAAAGAGAAAGGACCCAAATTAATAAAATTATGAATGAAAGGGGAGAGGTCACGACTAAAACCAAGGAAATAGAAAAAATTATTAGAAATTATTATCAACAACTATATGCCAATAAACTGAGCAATCTGGATGAAATGGAGGCCTTCCTGGAAATCTATAAGGTGCCAAGACTGAAACAGGAAGAAACTGACAACCTGAATAGGCCAATAACCACTAACGAGATTGAAGCAGTGATCAAAAACCTCCCAAAAAACAAGAGTCCAGGGCCTGATGGATTCCCTGGGGAATTCTACCAAACATTCAAAGAAGAAATAATACCTATTCTACTGAAGCTGTTTCAAAAAATAGAAACAGAAGGAAAAATTCCAAACTCATTCTATGAGGCCAGCATTACCTTAATCCCCAAACCAGGCAAAGACCCTATCAAAAAGGAGAATTTCAGACCGATATCCCTGATGAATATGGATTCCAAAATCCTCAACAAAATCCTAGCTAATAGGATCCAACAATACATTAAAAGGATCATCCACCACGACCAAGTGGGATTTATCCCCAGGATGCAAGGGTGGTTCAACATTCGCAAATCAATCAATGTGAGAGAACACATTAATAAGAGGAGGGAGAAGAACCATATGGTCCTCTCAATTGATGCAGAAAAAGCATTTGACAAAATACAACATCCTTTCCTGATTAAAACTCTCCAGAGTATAGGGATAGAGGGAACATTCCTCAAGCTCATAAAATCCATCTATGAAAACCCACAGCGAATATCATCCTCAATGGGGAAAAGCTGAGAGCCTTTCCCTTAAGATCAGGAACACGTCAAGGGTGCTCACTCTCACCACTGTTGTTCAACATAGTACTAGAAGTCCTAGCAACAGCAATCAGACAACAAAAAGAAATAAAAGGTATTCAAATTGGCAAACAAGAAGTCAAACTCTCTCTTTTCGCAGACAACATGATACTTCATGTGGAAAACCCAAAAGACTCCATTCCCAAATTACTAGAACTCATCCAGCAATTCAGTAATGTGGCAGGATACAAAATCAATGCACAGAAATCAGTTGCTTTCTTATACACTAACAACACAACTGTAGAAAGAGAAATTAGAGAAACGATTCCATTTACAATAGCACCAAAAACCATAAGATACCTCAGAATAAACCTAACCAAAGAGGTAAAGGATCTATACTCTAGGAACTACAAAACACTCATGAAAGAAATTGAAGAAGAGACAAAAAGATGGAAAAATATTCCATGCTCATGGATTGGAAGAATAAACATTGTTAAAATGTCTATGCTACCCAGAGCAATCTATACCCTCAACGCCATCCCGATCAAAATTCCAATGACATTTTTCAAAGTGCTGGAACAAACAATCCTAAAATTTGTGTGGAGTCAGAAAAGACCCTGAATCGCCAAGGAGATGTTGAAAAAGAAAAACAAAGCTGGGGGCATCACGTTGCCCGATATCAAGCTATATTACAAAGCTGTGATCACCAAGACAGCATAGTACTGGCACAAAAACAGACATATAGACCAATGGAACAGAATAGAGAACCCAGGTATGGACCCTCAACTCTATGGTCAAATAATCTTTGACAAAGCAGGAAAAAACATGCAATGGAAAAAAGACAGTCTTCAATAAATGGTGCTGGGAAAATTGGACAGCCACATGAAGAAGCAGAAGAATGAAACTCGACCATTCTCTAACACCATTCACAAAGATAAACTAAAAGTGGATGAAAGACCTCAATGAATCCATCAAAATCCTAGAGGAGAACATAGGCAGTAACCTCTTTGACATCGGCCACAGCAACTTCTTTCAAGATACATCTCCAAAAGCTAGTGAAACAAAAGCAAAAATGAACTTTTGGGACTTCATCAAGATAAAAAGCTTCTGCACAGCAAAGGAAACAGTCAACAAAACAAAGAGGCAACCCACAGAATGGGAGAAGATATTTGCAAATGACACTACAGATAAAGGGCTGGTATCCAAGATCTATAAAGAACTTTTCAAACTCAACACCCAAAAAACAAATAATCAAGTCAAAAAGTGGGCAGAAGATATGAAAAGACACTTCTCTGAAGAAGATATACAAATGGCTAACAGACACATGAAAAAGTGTTCATCATCATTAGCCAAAAGGGAAATCCAAATCAAAACCACACTGAGATACCACCTTACACCAGTTAGAATGGCAAAAATGGACAGGGAAAGAAACAACAAATGTTCAAGAGGTTGTGGAGAAAGGGGAACCCTCTTACACTGTTGGTGGGAATGCAAGTTGGTACAGCCACTTTGGAAAACAGTGTGGAGGTTCCTCAAAAATTTAAAAATAGAGCTACCCTATGACCCAGCAATTGCACTACTGGGTATTTACCCCAAAAACACAGAGGTAGTGAAAAGAAGGGCCATATGCACCCCAATGTTCATAGCAGCAATGTCAGCTATAGCCAAACTGTGGAAAGAGCCGAGATGCCCTTCAACAGATGAATGGATAAAGAAGATGTGGTACCTATATACAATGGAATATTACTCAGCCATCAGAAAAGATGAATACCCAACTTTTACATCAACATGGATGGGACCTGAGGAGATTATGCTAAGTGAAATAAGTCAAGCAGAGAAATTCAATTATCATATGGTTTCACTTATTTGTGGAACATAAGGAATAACATGGAGGACATTTGGAGAAGGAAGGGAAAAATGGGCGGGGGGAATTGGAGGGAGAGATGAACCATGAGAGACTATGGACTCTGAGAAACAAACAGGGTTTTAGAGGGGAGGGGGGAGGAGGGATTGGTTAGCCCGGTGATGGGTATTAAGGAGGGCACGTACTACATGGAGCACTGGGTGTTATACGAAAACAATGGATCGTGGATCACCACATCAAAAACCAATGATGTATTGTATGGTGACTAATGTAACATAATAAAATTTTTTAAAATAAATAAATAAATAATAAAATAAAAACATTTTTATTTTTCATTTTTAGAGTCATATTCTATCCCTTCATAGTAGTTACCCTTATTTTTGGCATATACATATATGTTGTTCTCTCTTTAAAATTTTGAGATACAGTTTCTTCTAACAGATCAAAATATACCCTAAATCTCTAGTGTATAGCTGTGTTCTAGTCTCCTGCCTGATCACATTCTCTCCCTTTTTTCTCTTTTTTTCTTTTTAAATCGTCTCCTTTCTTTTTTCAAACAACTGCTTATCAATTCCTTTTATACAATTTTTTATAATTTTCATCTTTATAGTCATATTCCATCCCTTCATCATATTAACCCTTATTTTTGTACATATATAAGTTTTTCTTTCTTTAAAATTTTGGGAGACACTTTCTTCTAACAGACGAAAATACACCCAAAATCTAGTGTGTGGCACTGATCTATGCACAAGCCTGATCATATTTGATCATATTCTGTTTTGTTTTGTTTTGTTCTGTTTTTGTTTGTTTTTATCTTTTTCTTTTTTTTTTTTCTTTTCTTTTTCTTTTTTCTTTCTTTCTGTTTCTTTTTCCCCAGTTTCAGGTCTTTTCTGATTTGCTTAGAGTATATTTTCTGGGGACGTTGTTACCCTGTTAGCATTTTGTTCTCTCATTCATCTAGTCTCCTCTGGACAAAATGACAAGATGGAAGAAACCACCTCAACAAAAAGAACAAGAGACAGTACCGACTGCCAGGGACCTACTCAATATGGACATTAGTACGATGTCGGAACTAGAGTTCAGAATGATGATTTTAAACATACTAGCTGGGCGGGGCGCCTGGGTGGCTCAGTTGGTTAAGCAACTGCCTTCGGCTCAGGTCATGATCCTGGAGTCCCTGGATGGAGTCCAGCATCGGGCTCCCTGCTCGGCAGGGAGTCTGCTTCTCCCTCTGACCCTCCCCCCTCTCATGTGCTTGCTCTCTCTCATTCTCTCTCTCTCAAATAAATAAATAAAATCTTAAAAAAAAAAGATACTAGCTGGGCTTGAAAAAAGCATGGAAGTTATTAGAGAAACCCTTTCTGGAGAAATAAAAGAACTAAAATCTAACCAAGTTGAAATCAAAAAGGCTATTAATGAGGTGCAATCAAAAATGGGGGCGCTGTTAGGATAAATGAGGCAGAAGAGAGAATTAGTGATATAGAAGACCAAATGATGGAAAATAAAGTAGCTGAGAAAAAGAGAGATAAACTACTACTGGATCACGAGGGCAGAATTCAAGAGATAAGCGATACCATAAGATGAAACAATATTAGAATAATTGGGATCCCAGAAGAAGAAGAAAGAGAGAGAGGGGCAGAAGGTATATTGGAGCAAATTATAGCAGAGAACTTCCCTAATTTGGGGAAGGAAACAGGCATCAAAATCCAGGAGGCACAGAGAACCCCTCTCAAAATCAATAAAGATAGGTCAACACCCTGACATCTAATAGTAAAACTTACGAGTCTCAGAGACAAAGAGAAAATCCTGAAAGCAGCTCGAGAGAAGAGATCTGTAACCTAAAATGGTAGAAACATTAGATTGGCAGGAGACCTATCCACAGAGACCTGGCAGGCCAGAAAGGACTGGCAAGATATATTCAGAGCAAATAATGAGAAAAATATGCAACCAAGAATACTATATCCAGCTAGGCTGTCATTGAAAATAGAAGGAGACATAAAAAGCTTCCAGGGCAAACAAAAACTAAAGGAATTTGCAAACACGAAACCAGCCCTACAAGAAATATTGAAAGGGGTCCTCTAAGCAAAGAGAGAGCCTAAAAGCAACATAGACCAGAAAGGAACACAGATAATATACGGTAACAGTCACCTTACAGGCAATACAATGGCACTAAATTCCTACCTTTCAATAGTTACCCCGAATGTAAATGGGCTAAATGCCCCAATTAAAAGCCACAGGCTATCAGATTGGATAAAAAAACAAGACCCATCTATATGCTGTCTGCAAGAGACTCATTTTAGACCCAAAGACACCCCCAGATTGAAAGTGAGGGGGTGGAAAACCATTTACCATGCTAATGGACACCAAAAGAAAGCTGGGGTGGCAATCCTTATATCAGACAAATTAGATTTTAAACCAAAGACTGTAATAAGAGATGAGGAAGGATCTCATCTCACCCTCATCCATGGATAGACCCTTAAGTAGGATCTATCTTACTTATCCTTTAAGTAGGATATCCTTAAGGATAGATCCTACTTAAAGGGTCTATCCAACAGGAAGATCTCACAATTGTAAATATCTATGCCCCTAACATGGGAGCAGCCACTTATATAAGCCAATTAATAACAAAAGCAAAGAAACACATCAACAACAATACAATAATAGTGGGGGACTTTAACACCCCCATCACTGAAATGGACAGATCATCTAAGCAAAAGATCAAGGAAATAAAGACTTTAAATGATACACTGGACCAAATGGACTTCACAGATCTATTCGGAACATTCCATCCCAAAGCAACAGAATACACATTCTTCTCTAGTGCCCATGGAACATTCTCCAGAATCAATCACATCCTAGGTCACAAATCAGGTCTCAACCAGTACCAAAAGATTGGGATCATTCCCTGTCTATTTTCAGAGCACAATGCTTTGAAACTAAAACTCAATCACAAGAGGAAAGTCGGAAAGAACTCAAATACATGGAGGTTAAAGAGCATCCTACTAAAGAATGAATGGGTCAACCAGGAAATTAAAGAAGAATCTTAAAAATTCATAGAAATCAATGAAAATGAAAACACAACTGTTCAAAATCTTTGGGATACAGCAAAGGCAGTCCTAAGTGGAAAGTATATAGCAATACAAGCCTTTCTCAAGAAACAAGAAAGGTCTTAAATACACAACCTAACCATACACCTAAAGGAGTTGGAGAAAGAACAGGAAATAAAGCTTAACCCAACAGGAGAAGAGAAATAATAAAGATCAGAGCAGAAATCAATGAAATAGAAACCAAAAGAACAGTAGAACAGATCAATGAAACTAGGAGCTGGTTCTTTGAAAGAATTAACAAGATTGATAAACCCCTAGCCAGACTTATCACAAAGAAAAGAGAAAGGACCCAAATCAACAAAATCATGAATGAAAGAGGAGAGATCACAACCAACACCAAAGAAATACAAACAATTATAAGAACATATTATGAGCAACTCTATGCCAGCAAATTAGATAATCTGGAAGAAATGGATGCATTCCTAGAGATGTATCAACTACCAAAACTGAACCAGGAAGAAACAGAAAACCTGAACAGACCTATAACCACTAAGGAAATTGAAGCAGTCATCAAAAATCTCCCAACAAACAAAAGCCCAGGGCCAGATGGCTTCCCAGAGGAATTCTACCAAACATTTCAAGAAGAATTAATAGCTTTTCTTCTGAAACTGTTCCAAAAAATAGAAATGGAAGGAAAACTTCCAAACTCATTTTATGAGGCCACCATTACCTTGATCCCCGAACCAGACAAAGACCCCATCAAAAAGGAGAATTACAGACCAATATTCTTGATGAACATGGATGCAAAAATTCTCACCAAAATACTAGCCAGTAGGATCCAACAGTACATTAAAAGGATTATTCACCACGACCAAGTGGGATTTATCCCTGGGCTGCAAGGTTGGTTCAACATCAGCAAATCAATCAATGTGATACAATATATTAATAAAAGAAAGAACAAGTACCATATGATCCTCTCAATAGATGCAGAAAAAGCATTTGACAAAGTACAGCATCCTTTCTTGATCAAAACTCTTCAGAGTATAGGCATAGAGGGTACATACCTCAATATCATAAAAGCCATCTATTTAAAACCCACAGCGAATATCATTCTCAATGGGGAAAAACCGAGAGCTTTTCCCCTAAGGTCAGGAACACGGCAGGGATGTCCACTATCACCACTGCTGTTCAACATAGTATTAGAAGTCCTAGCCACAGCAATCAGACAACAAAAAGAAATAAAAGGCATCCAAATCAGCGAAGAAGAAGTCAAACTCACACTCTTTGCAGATGATATGATACTTTATGTGGAAAACCCAAAAGACTCCACCCCAAAATTGCTAGAACTCATACAGGAATTCAGTAAAGTGGCAGGATATAAAATCAATGCACAAAAATCAGTGGCATTCCTATACACCAACAAGACAGAAGAAAGAGAAATTAAGGAGTCGATCCCATTTACAATTGCACCCAAAACCATAAGATACCTAGGCATAAATCTAACCAAAGAGGCAAAGAATTTGTACTCAGAAAACTATAAAATACTCATGAAAGAAATTGAGGAAGACACAAAGAAATGGAAAAACATTCCATGCTCATGGATTGGAAGAACAAATATTGTGAAGATGTCAATGCTACCTGAAGCAATCTACACATTCAATGCAATCCCTATCAAAATACCATCCACTTTTTTCAAGAAATGGAACAAATAATCCTAAAATTTGTATGGAACCAGAAAAGACCCCAAATAGCCAGAGGAATGTTGAAAAAGAAAAGCAAAGCTGACGGCATCACAATTCCAGGATTCCAGCTCTATTACAAAGCTTTCATCATCAAGACAGTATGGTACTGGCACAAAAACAGACACATAGATCAATGGAACAGAATAGAGAGCCCAGAAATGGACCCTCAACTCTATGATCAACTCATCTTTGACAAAGCAGGAAAGAATGTCCAATGGCAAAAAGACAGTCTCTTCAACAAATGGTGTTGGGAAAATTGGACAGCCACATGCAGAAGAATGAAACTGGACCATTTCCTTATACCACACACAAAAATAGACTCAAAATGGTTGAAAGACCTCAATGTGAGACAGGAGTCCATCGAAATCCTAAAGGAGAACACAGGCAGCAACCTCTTCGACCTCAGCCACAGCAACTTCTTCCTAGAAACATCACCAAAGCAAGGGAAGCAAGGGCAAACATGAACTATTGGGACTTCATCAAGATAAACAGCTTTTGTACAGCAAAAGAAACAGTCAACAAAACCAAAAGACAACCAACAGAATGGGAGAAGATATTTGCAAATGACACTACAGATAAAGGGCTAGTATCCAAAATCTATAAAGAACTTCTTAAACTCAACACCCGAAGAACAAATGATCCAATCAAGAAATGGGCAGAAGACATGAACAGACATTTTTCCAAAGAAAACATCCAAATGGCCAACAGACACATGAAAAAGTGCTCAATATCGCTCGGCATCAGGGAAATCCAAATCAAAACCTCAATGAGATACCACCTCACACCAGTCAGAATGGCTAAAATTAACAAGTCAGGAAACGACAGATGTTGGCAAGGATGCAGAGAAAGGGGAACCCTCCTACACTGTTGGTGGGAATGCAAGCTGGTGCAGCCACTCTGGAAAACAGTATGGAGGTTCCTCAAAAAGTTGAAAATAGAGCTACCATACGACCCAGCAATTGCACTACTGGGTATTTACCCCAAAGATACAAATGTAGGGATCCGAAGGGATACATGCACCCCGATGTTTATAGCAGCAATGTCCACAATAGCCAAACTGTGGAAAGAGCCAAGATGTCCATCAACAGATGAATGGATAAAGAAGAGGTGGTATATAGATACAATGGAATATTATGCAGCCATCAAAAGGAATGAGCTCTTGCCATTTGCAACGACATGGATGGAACTGGAGGGTGTTATGCTGAGCGAAATAAGTCAATCAGAGAAAGACATGTATCATATGACCTCACTGATATGAGGAATTCTTAATCTCAGGAAACAAACTGAGGGTTGCTGGAGTGGTGGGGGGTGGGAGGGATGGGGTGGCTGGGTGATAGATATTGGGGAGGGTATGTGCTATGGTGAGTGCTGTGAATTGTGCAAGACTGTTGAATCACAGATCTGTACCTCTGAAAAAATAATACAATATATGTTTAAAAAAAAAAAAGAGGAGGAAGATAGCAGGAGGGGAAGAATGAAGGGGGGGAATTCGGAGGGGGAGACGAACCATGAGAGACAATGGACTCTGAAAAACAAACTGAGGGTTCTAGAGAGGAGGGGGGTGGGGGGATGGGCTAGCCTGGTGATGGGTATTAAAGAGGGCACATTCTGCATGGAGCACTGGGTGTTATGCACAAACAATGAATCATGGAACACTACATCAAAAACTAATGAAGTGGGTGCCTGGGTGGCTCAGTTGGTTAAGCGACTGCCTTCGGCTCAGGTCATGATCCTGGAGTCCTGGGATCGAGTCCCGCATCGGGCTCCCTGCTCAGCAGGGAGTCTGCTTCTCCCTCTCCCTCTCCTCCCTCTTGTGCTCTCTCTCTCTCTCAAATAAATAAATAAAATCTTTAAAAAAAAAAAAAAAAAACTAATGAAGTAATGTATGGTGATTAACATAACAATAAAATTTTTTTTAAAAAAGACCCAAGACAGGAACTAAATGCTCCACTTATTTAAGGAACAGTTAGAAGGCTAGCATTGCCTGGTGGCTGTGGGGGGGGCACAGTGGAAGGACATGAAGTTTAGAAAGGCCAGGTTGAGTAGAGCCTTGTGGGCCATAATAACACTTTAGCAACTGCGCTGGACACCTCACCTTCCTTTTCTTTGGTGAACTCCCACCCTCCCCCATGTGATTCTGTGGAATCTCCATCACAATGCCCTGCCTGATCCCTGGCTGCCAAGTACAGGACCCAGGTCAGACCCCTTCTCACCCTACATACAGTGAGGAAGTAGTCACGTGACCCACACAGGGTCAAAAATTTCAACATCCGCATTGCTACCTTGTGCCAGAGGCTGTCTGCACCCAGCTCACCACTGCTGATGGGAGTCCTCATTGTCAAGCCATTCGTGCATAATCCAGATCCAGAATCTTATCCCAGCATCTGCATTTGGGGATTACTTTTGGCCACCAACCGTCACAGGTTGGGTCTGACTCTGAGGAGGAGAATGGCATGCAGGGGTATTTTAGTGACAGACACCAGAAAGGGGGACGCAAGGAAGCAGAGTTGGCCAGAGGGAAAACAAGAGCCTCCATAGTCTCACTGGTGCTCTCTATCCTCCCCACAGGAAGTCTTAAGGCTGGGATGACTCTTCGGAGTCGTCCGGAGTTGGGACGAGAAGGCTGAGTGTTTACACCCCAGACATCAATCGGCCACTGGAGATGGGCCACCCGGGAAAGGGGACATGACTCGGGCAAGGCAGCTCTCTTCAGTTGGAGCAACACCACGAGGCTCTGACAGCTGAGGGCCACTGCGCGCAGCCCACCCAGTCCTGGGGGAGGAAGTTCTTCCTTCCCAGTGGGGCACCTGAATAACTAATCATGGTGTTCATCACAGAAACTATGACTAGCAGGAAGTAATGGATTCTTATGAGAGTGTTTTAAAACACACATACAGGGACGCCTGGGTGGCTCAGTCGGTTAGGCATCTGCCTTTGGCTCAGATCATGATCCCAGTGTCCTGGGATCGAGTCCCACAGCCGACTCCTTGCTCAGCGGGGGAGCCTGTTTCTCCCTCTGCCTGTCGCCCCCCCTGCTAGTGCTCACTCTCTCCCTCTCTCTCTCTGACAAGTAATAATATCTTTAAAAAAAAAAAAAACACGTACATATACAATAAAAACGTCCATGCTCAACTATTATGTAAATGCCTAGAAACTGTCAACTATAAAACCCTCCACTCAACCTAGCAAGTCCCTTATGTGTCATCAATACTGCTTATATATATATTTATAAGGTCGACGTTGGCTCTGGAAAGAACACAATGCTCGTAACTGTAAGCCGTGTCTAAAGCCAACCAGGGAAGGCCATGGGAGAGGGTTAATCACAAGGAAGAACCTGTGCAACTTCCCTCCTTAACTACATAAAGCCCTCCTCAACAGTATCACCCTCCAGCAGGGGAGAGGGACCACATTTCAGGTCTTGACTGTAACTGAAATATACCAATGTCTCAGAACCAAAGAATCTAAAGTCCACAAGCAGTACCACCCCTAGCCCTTCCAAGGCCAGAGGCTGCAGCCAGCGTTCAAGTACAGTTTGGTCGGAGGAGAGCCCCAGCTCCGCTGTTCTTCCTCTCAGCGCATCCTTTTGACTTTTCAAAAGGTCTGGTCCCGGTCAAAGTTCTTCCTTAACCTTTTGGGCATCAGGTTGTCTCTCTGTAAAACAATGAGATGGAACTAGGTGATTTCGGAAGTTCCTTCCAACCTAAAATGAACTTGAGGACTTGCCATTTAAATCCTGATGCTTGTTGGGACTGGAGGAGATTATGCTAAGTGAAGTAAGTCAAGCAGAGAAAGTCAATTATCATATGGTTTTGCTTATATGTGGAACATAAGGAATAACATGGAGGACATTTGGAGAAGGAAGGGAAAAATGAAGGGGGGGAATAGAGGGAGAGATGAACCGTGAGAGACTATGGACTCCGAGAAACAAACTGAGGGTTCTAGAGGGGAGGGGGGTGGGGAGATGGGTTAGCCCGGTGATGGGTATTAAAGAGGGCACGTCCTGCATGGAGCACTGAGTGTTATACACAAACAATGAATCGTGGATCACTACATCAAATACTAATGATGTACTGTATGGTGGCTAAGTAACATAACATAATAAAATTAAAAATAAAACAAAATAAAATAAAATAAAATAATAAACCACGATGCTTTTTCACTCAATAAATAAACTTGCGATTGACATTTGAAATGCGCACCACAGCGCCATCTAGCGGCATAAACTAGTAATACTAGCGACAATTCATACAAATGAAATTTCACAGTGAGAAAGTAATTATGTAGAACATTCCAGTTAGGATCTCTTAACTTTTTGTAGGCTGTGGGCCTCCTGGAGAAGCTAACAAAAGTTATGCACCCTCATGCCACCCATCAATGCAAAAGGCACTCATATCAAAATTCTGTGTATAATTTCAGGAATTTGTGGCCTTCCCCTCCCCAGTCATGCACGGCTCACAGTTTAAGAACCTCCACTGTACACGTTATTAGGAAAATGAAAAATGATCCTATAATCATCAGGAATCAATACATGTAACAGATCCACGACTTTTTTTTTTTTAAGCTAACCATAACCCAAACGTCCTATTTGAGGAGATACTTTATTGTTTTACAACTAGTTGTAAAACAGTGGGAGGTGGGAGGCAGAAGAGGCCAGAACTTCTTCCTCTTCTTCTTCTTTTTTTTTTTTTTTTTTTTTAAGTAGGCTCCATGCCGACCGTGGAGCTTGAACTTACAACCCTGAGATCAAGGGTCACATGCTCTAGCAAATGAGCCTGCCAGGGACCCCTCCTCTTTCCTACCCCTGGAACCTTCTCTGTCCTACTGCTTGGCCAGTCCTTGATTCTTCAGAGAGTGTGACAAAGATACAGGGGAGGCTGGAAAATCACTGAAAAAGAAATGAGAATCTAGCATTGGCAGTGTCCTGACCCAGCCTTTCCCTCCCTGGCTCTAATTCCATCTCCCCCTGCCTATTTCCAGATCTGATTCTTCAATCCCATCAATTCTGGGAACTGTTTGACTGACACCATTCCAATAAATCCCTTTACCACTTTAAGTCAGAATGTGTTACTTACAATTAAGTAACACCAAAGTTTGTGATTGATACACCAAATTCATAAGGGTGAACAGCAAAATAACTCTTCATCAACGCAGCATATTTTATTATGTACTTAATAGCACTTTTACTTAAAGCAAAAGACCAAAAACTTATTAAAATTTCCAGAAGATGGGGCACCTGGGTGGCTCAGTTGGTTAAGCGACCCACTCTTGATTTCGGCTCAGGTCATGATCTCGGGGTTGTGAGATCGAACCCCGTGTCGGGCTCCATGCTGAGCGTGGAATCTGCTTAAGATTCTCTCTTTGCCCCTTTTCTCTCTCTCAAAAAAAAAATAGAAAAAAAATTTCCAGGAGCCACATCTTCTCTAAAGATGATCCCAAGTATTGGCACGTTATAGGTGCCCTTCCTCACTGGACTACCCTACATGAGGCTGTTTATACAGTCCTCCAAGAAATAGTTTCTTGTGTTGTTATTTTCCCCAACATTTCACACCAGAATTTAATACAATCTCAAATCCTTTTTGAAACAAGACAGTATTTTACATATTTACATACTCATATAAGGGTTTCTGATAGTTAGCCAGGATAAATTAAGAATGGATGAAACATGTTCTTAGAAAAAATAAATTGTAACTATAGAATTGTTTTTAAAAAATTACTGCCACATGGAAGAGAAAGAACCACCAATAGTAAAAACAGGTGTTTGTGTTTTAAACCCAAAGATAATAGGCCCAATTTTTTTTAAAGGTTATTTTCCTGGGGCACCTGGGTGGGCTCAGTCTGTTAAGCACCTGACTCTTAATCTCAGTCAGGTCCTGAACTCAGGGTCGTGAGTTGGAGCCCTCAGTTGGAGTTCCCCACACGGCGTGGAGCCTACTCAAAAAAAAATAAAAATTTAAAAATTTAAAAAAATAAAGATTATTTTCCTGACTTAAAAATAAACTTTGGGGGGGCGCCTGGGTGGCTCAGTTGGTTAAGCGACTGCCTTCGGCTCAGGTCATGATCCTGGAGTCCCTGGATCGAGTCCCGCATCGGGCTCCCTGCTCGGCAGGGAGCCTGCTTCTTCCTCTGACCCTCCCCCCTCTCATGTGCTCTCTCTCTCTCATTCTCTCTGTCTCAAATAAATAAATAAAATCTTAAAATAAATAAATAAACTTTGGGGTGCCTGCATGACTCAGTCGATTAAGCATCCAACTCTTGATTTTGGCTCAGATCATGATCCTAAGAGTCGTGAGATCGAGCCCCGCACCGGGCTCACATTGGGCATGGAGCTTGCTTGGGATTCTCTCTCCTCCTCTCCCTCTGCCCTTTCCCCACTCCCCATGTGCTCTCTTTCTCTCTAAAAAATAGAATTAAATAAAAATAAATAAAGCTAAAAAACACTTCTAAAAAATAAAAATAAATTTTAAAAAATTGACCCAGGTATAGCTACAACTATTTCTATACTCAAATCATCCTGCTTAAGGATCCATATGCTACACTGGTAACCAAGTATACTTTAAAATAATGTAATATAATTGTTCATACCCTTTCATCTAGTAATACCATTCCTGGGTATCTGTCCTAATCAAATTACTTAAAATAAGAAAATGCTTGCAATAACACTATTTATAATAGGGGGAAAAGTTATGGATTTTATTACAATAAATGAAATGTATTAAATATCATGTACCCATTACTATGAATGAATCAGGAGTCTGCAATAGTCATGGGGGAAACACTATCCTATAATTTTAAATGAAAATAAATAGAATAAAATATTGTACCATACTAAAAAGAGACGAGGTAAAATTCATATTCAATAATGAATTTTTCTTGTTATTTTCTTTATTCCTCTAAGTAATTTCTTAAACAATTATGCATTAAATGCCTACTAGACATTGTGCAAGAAACTCAGTCTATAAAATTGAAATGTTCTCCCCCTCCAAGAAGTGTATAGTCTATGAAGAAGGAGGCAGGACATGAAAACAAGGAATACAATTACTATAATGAAAATATGCAAATCAGGAAAAAACTAAATCAGTACCTAGGAGTGGAATGTGGTTAAGTATATGCTTAACTTTTTCAGAAAATGTCCAACTACTTTCTAAAGTGGTTCTATCATTTTACATTCCCCCCTCATCAGTGGGTGAGAAGTCCAGTTCCGCCACATCCTTGTCAACACTTGGCGCAGGGAGTCTTTTTCATGTTAGCTGCTCTAATAGATGGGCAATGGTATCTCATGGTGGCTTTTAGCTTGCATTCCTGATGACTATTGGTGTTGAGCATTATTTCATGTACTTATTTGTCTTCTGTCTATCCTCTTTGGTGAAGTATCTGTTCAAATGGCCCAATTTTTTAATTGGGTTGGTTTTTTTTCCTTACTGTAGAGTTTTGACATTTTTTTAGGTATTCTGGATGCAACTCCTTTATTAAATATATGTCTTCCGAATATTCTCCTGCAGTGTATGGCTTGTGTTCTCATTCTCTTAACAGTGTCTTTTGAAGAACAGAAGTTTTAAATTTTGATGAGGCCAAATTTATCTTTTTGTTCTTTTAGAGACAGCGGATCTGAGGAATCTCTGCATAAGCCAAGATAAAATTTTCTCCTGTTTTCTCCTATAAGTTCTATAGTTGTAGCTCTTACATGTAAGCCTATGATGTATTAGGAGTTAATGTTAGTATATCATGTGAGACAGAGATCTAAGTTCATTATTTTGCATAGGGATAGCCAATTGTTTCCATCACCATCTGTTGGAAGGACTATACTTCCTCCATCACATTGCTATTATGTCCTTGTTTAAAAAAAAATTCAGTTGTCCATAGATGTTGTGGTCACTTCTGGACTCTCCATTACGTTCCATCGATCTATTTGTCTTTCTATATGCCAATATGAAGCTGTTTTGTGTACTATGGCTTTATAAGTCTTGAAATCAGGTAGTGTAAGCCCTCCAAAGTGGTTCTTTTTCAGAATAGTTTTGGCTATTCTAGATTCTTTGCATTTCCATATGAATTTTGGAATCAATTTGTCAGTGTCTACAAAAAAAAGGTGCTGGGGTTTTGATTGGGATTGGAGAGAATTTACATCTTAACAATATTGAGTCTTCCAACCCATGAACAAGGTAAATCTGTATTTATTTTTTAGGTCTTCTTTAATTTCTCTCAGCAGTATTTTGTATTTTCCAACCTATAAGCTTTTTACATCTTTTGTCAGCTATTAGTCCTAGGTATTTGATATATTTTATGTTATTAAAAATGGTATTGTTTTTATTTTAACCTCCAATTGTTTGTTGCAAGTATATAAAAATTTAAAAATATCTTGGGGTATATTGACCTTGTATACTGCAACCTTGATAAACTCACTAATTAGTTCTAGAAAGTTTTCTAGGAAGAAAGTTCTAGTTTTGGTATTGGATAGCTAATAATTTTGCCAGCCCCAGAATTTAAATTCTGGTAATATTACTTTGATAATCCTTTAAAGAACTATTTCTCTCCTATTCTTGTTCGTGTGTTTGGGGTGAGATTTTCTATACATTTAGCCAATTACTGCAATGACTGGAGAGTGGTATGGAGATAAGCAATGACCAATTGATCCAATGAGAGTCAATCCTGGAACTTATGGGAGAACATTGATTGTTCTAGCTAGTTTGAAGTCAGACATTACTCATTTCTAATTAAAACCATTGTCAGAGAACACACTTTGTAGCACTTGAATCCTTTTAAATTTATTGAGTTTTTTTAAGATTTTATTTATTTTGAGAGAGAGCACACACAAGTGGGGAAAGGGGCAGAGAGGGAGAGAGAGAAATCTCAAGCAGACTCCACACTGAGTGCAGAGCCCAACACAGGGATCCCGTGACCCTGAGATCATGACCTGAGCCGAAATCAAGAGTCAGACGCTTAAGTGACTGAGCCGCCCAGGTGCCCCAAAGTTACTGAGATTTTTACAAACAAAATTACCATATTGATTCAGCAATCCCACTTCTGGGTATATATATGAAATGAAGTTGAAATCAGGATCTCAGAAAGATACGTGCATTCCATGTTCATTGCAGCATTATTCAAAATAGCCAAGACATGGAAACAACCTAAATGCCTATCAATGAATGGTCAAGAAAATGTGATAAATACATACATTGGAATATTATGCAGTCTTAAAAAAGAAAGAAACCCTGCCACACACCACAAAAGGAATAAAGTTGGAGAACATTATGTGAATTGAAATAAGCCAATCACAGAGGGACAAATATTGAATCATGCCACTTACATGAGGTATCTAAAATAGTCAAAATCATAGAAACAGAGAATAGCAGTTGCCAGGGACTAGGGAGAGAAAGAAATGAAAGACTGCTGTTCAAAGGGCAGAAAGTTGGGCGCCTGGGTGGCTCAGTTGGTTAAGCGACTGCCTTCGGCTCAGGTCATGGTCCTGGAGTCCCGGGATCGAGTCCCGCATCGGGCTCCCTGCTCAGCGGGGAGTCTGCTTCTCCCTCTGACCCTCCCCCATCTCATGCTCTCTCTCTCTCTCTCATTCTCGCTCCCAAATAAAATCTTTAAAAAAAAAAAAGGGCAGAAAGTTTCAGTTATACAAGATGACTACATTCTAGAGATCTGCTGTACAACCTTGTGCCTATAGTTAACATTATTGTGTACTTAAAAATTTAAGACAGTAGATCTTATGTTAAGTACTCTTACACAACAAAAAATAAATTTGAAATTTGTTCTATGACCCACAAAATGGTCTATCATGATACATGTTCTGTGTGCACTTACAGAATGTGTATTCTGCTGCTGTTGGATGGTATGTTCTGAAATCTCTGACAATAATTGTGAACTTATGTAATATTTTCCCTTTCAGTTCTATCAATTTTTACTTAAGTATTTTGAAGCTTTTTTTTTTAAGATTTTATTTATTTATTTGAGAGAGAGAGAATGAGAGAGAGCATGAGAGGGAGGAGGGTCAAAGGGAGAAGCAGACTCCCTGCCGAGCAGGGAGCCTGATGCGGGACTCGATCCCGGGACTCTGGGATCATGACCTGAGCCGAAGGCAGTCGCTTAACCAACTGAGCCACCCAGGCGCCCCTTGAAGCTTTTTTATAGATGCCTAAGTGTTTAGGATTATTATATGCACTGACCCTTTTATCATGACTAAATGACTGTCTTTATCCCTCATTATATTCTTTGCTCTGAATTCTCTTTGCTTGATATTAACATAGCCATACTAGTTTTTTTTTTTTTTTAAAGAAAAAAGAAAGAAATCTCTACACCCAATGTGGGGCTCAAACCCCCGACCCAGAGATCAAAAGTTGCACGCTCCACTGACTGAGCCAGCCAGGTGCCTTTTAATTGGGATTTTTAGACAATATGATTATTGATTTTGTTAGGTGTGAGTCTATCATCTTGCTACTTGTTTTATTTTCGTTCATTATTTTTGTGTCTATTTGTTATTTCCATTTGTTTTTTTTTTTTTTTTCCTCTTCTCCGCCTTCCTTTGGATTTTCACAAGTCTGGCTGGTGGGAACGGGTACTATTCCCTTTAATCCTCTCAAATGGTTCTTTTCCTGACCATTTCTGCACATGCATGCATGGATCAGCACTCTGCTGAATACTGCAGAGGGACTGTCTACACATCTCTGGAGTTCTCTCTGTATGCAGTCCTCCCTCTGGTGTTCTGTTCTATTAACTCTACCTGTTTGGTTTCCCCACTCTCGACTCTTGTCACCTCTGCTCAGGACTCTGTCAAGTTCTGCTTCAACTCCCCCTCCCTGTGCCATGGCCTGGAAATCTCACAAGGCAGTAGGCTTGGGCAGGTCTCTTTGTTTCTCATCTCTCAGGGATTACTGTTCTTCACTGCCCGATGTCCAGTGTCTTGAAAACCATTGTTTCATGTATTTATATATATGTTGTTTCAGGCAAGAAAGTAAATCTGGTCGATGTTACTTCATTTTAGTTAGAAGTGCAAGCCCTTGGGACTACTGGCTGGCTCAGCCAGAAGAGCATGTGACTCTTGATCTTGGGGTCATGAGTTTGAGTCCCACGTCAGGTGTAGAGATTACTTTAAATAAATACATTTTTTTAAAAAGTACAAGTCTTCACTACCCAATTTTTAAAAATTGCTCTAAAGCACCAATAATCAAGACTACGGTATTGGTGAAGGGACAGATACATAGATCAATGCAACATAACAGACTCCAGAAATAGAGCCAAACAAACATGGCAAACTGATTTTTTACAATGGTACAAAAACAATTCAATAAAGAGCACTCTTTTCAACAATGGTGTTAGACACATTGAATATCCACATGCATAAAAATGAACCTCAACCTAAATATCACAACTTGGACAAAAATTAACTCAAAATGGATCATGAATCTAAAAATAAAAAATTACAGAACTTTTAGGAAGAAACATAGAAGAAAAACTTCATAACCTGGGATAAAGCAAAAAGTTCTTAGACATGACACCAAAATCACAATCCATAAAAGGAAAAAATTGGTAAATTGTAGTTCATCAAAATTTAAAACTACAAAAAAATACTGTAAACCTACAAAAAACTATAAAAACTACTGTGGAGAGAACGAGAAGACAAGCTACAGGCAGAGAAAAAGTATTTGCAAATCACATAACTGACCAAAAAACTTGTACTCCAAATACAGCAGCCCTCCCTATCCAAGGTTTCAGGTACCCACACTCTCAATCCAGAAGCAAGTGATTCTCCTCCTCAGGTATCATCAGGTCAGTAGTAGCCTAATGCTATGTCACAATGCCTACATCATTCACTTCGCTTCATCTCGTCATGCAAGCATTTTATCATTTCACATGATCACAAGGGTGGCTACAGTACAGTAAGATATTTTGAGTCCACATTCACATAACTTTTATTACAGTATATTCTCATAACGGTTCTATTTGATTAGTTGTTGTTAATCTCTTACTATGCCTAATTTATAAATTAAACTTTATCATAGGTGTGTATGTATAGAAAAAAAAAAAAAAACACACAGTATATAGGGTTTGGTACTATCCATGGTTTCAGGCATCCACTAGAGGTATGAGATCACTGTATCCCTGTACATAAAGGGGGAGTACTATACATAATGAACTCTCAAAACTCAACAGTAAGAAAACAATGGGTTTAATTTTTTTTTAAGATTATTTATTTGACAGAGAGAGACACATGAGAGAGGGAACACAAGCAGGGGGAGTGGGAAAGGAAGAAGCAGACTCCCCGCTGAGCAGGGAGCCCAACATTGGGCTTGATCCCAGGACTCCAGGATCATGACCTGAGCCGAAAGCAGATGCTTAACTGACTGAGCCACCCAGGCACCCCAATGGATTTAATTTTAAAATGGTCAGATCATTTGGAGAGACACTTCACCAAAGAAGATAAATGGGTGACTGCTAAACGCTGAATGTTTGTGTCGCTTTCCACCATGTGAAGACACAAGAAGCCAGCAGTCTGCAATTGAGAAGAGGCTTCTCCCAAAACCTGACGATGCCAGCACCCTGATCTTGGACTTTCAGACTCCAGAACTGTGAGAAATAAATTTCTGTGGTGTGTAAGCTACACCGTCTGTGGTACTTTGTTATAGCAGCCCGAATGGATTGAGTGACATAATAAGCACATGAAAATATGTTCAACATTAGGAGCCATTAGAAAGATACAACCCAAGACCATGATCAGATACTATTGCACATCTAAAAAAAATGATAAAAACAGAAGATATTGAATACAGAATGGCTAAAATCAAAAACACAGGAAACAACAAATGTTGGTGAAGATGTGGAGAAAAAGGAACCCTCATGCACCGTTGGTGAGAATGCAAACTGGTGCAGCCACTCTGGAAGAAAACAGTATAGAGGTTCCTCAAAAAATTAAAAATAGAACTACCCTATGATCCAGTAATTGCACGACTGGGTATTTAACCAAAAAATACAAAAACACTAATTCAAAGGGACATCACCTCATGTTTATTGCAGCATTAGCCAAATCATGGAAGCAGCCCAAGTGTCTGTCCATCGATTGACGAATGGGTTAAGATGAAGTGGCAAATATATACAATGGAATATTATTCAGACATAAAAGAATGAAATCTTGCCATTTGCAACAACATGGATAGAGCTAGAGTATAATGCCCAACAAAAGAAGCCAAAGAAAGACAATTACCGTATGATCTCACTCATATATGGAATGTAAGAAATAAGACAAATAAGCAAAGGAAAAAGAGAGAGAGAAACCAAGAAATAGACTCTTAACTATAGAAAACAAACCTACCAGCAGGGAAGTTGTGGGGGATGGGAGAAATAGGTGATGGGGATTAAGGAATACATTTATCACGATAAAAAAAATAAAAAGATGGGGCGCCTGGGTGGCTCAGTCGTTAAGCGTCTGCCTTCGGCTCAGGTCATGATCCTGGAGTCCTGGGATCAAGCCCCCGCATCAGGCTCCCTGCTCCGCGGGAAGCCTGCTTCTCCTTCTCCCATTCCCCCTGCTTGTGTTCCTGCTCTCGCTGTGTCTCCCTCTGTCAAATAAATAAATAAAAATCTTTAAAAAAAATAAATAACATAAAATAAAAAGAAATGAAGAGAGGTAATGAACACATCTTTCTTAGATATATCAGATTACCTCTAGCAGATGTCTCAATTTAAACTTACTGATTACAGTGTATTTATATTTATGCACCAAATACAACAAAATAACATGCAGAACAGGTACTTTGTAGTAATAGTTATATTATTCTTCAGTGGAATTTAGCAACAATTTCATAAAATTGATGTGTATTTTCAACTTAAAGAGAAAAAAAAGATACTGACCATAGTAAGTGCTGTCAAGTATAGAGCAACTAGAACTCTAAAGCGTTGCTGGTAGGAATGCAAACAGGTATAGCCACTCTGGACAATAGTTTGGCAGTTTCTTATAAAACACACTTACCATCATTGATTTGGCAATCCCGGTCCTAGGTATTTACTCAACAAACGGAAACATTTCCACACAAAAACCTGTGCACCAATGGTTAGCTGGTCTATATATAATCACACGTGTGTGTAATTGACAGGTAAATGGCTTCCAAAAAATGTGGCACATTCTATACAATGGAATACTACTTGGCAGGAATAGGAAATGAACTTTGATATACACAACTTGGATCAATCTCAAAGGCATTATGCTGAGTGACAGAAGCCAGTCCCACAAGGTTACAATACTGTAAGAATCTACCTGTATGTTCTCAAAAGGAGAAAACTAGAATGTCAGAGAACAGATCTATGGCTGGATGGCATGAGTGGGGAGAGGAAGCTGTTACTACAAAGGGATGGCATGAGAACGTTTTGGGGGTGATGGAACCGTATCCTAATTGAGGTGAAAGTTCCATAAGTCTGTGTTGGTGTCAAAATTCAGAGCTGCACATTTAAAAAAAGTTGGATTTACTGTATGTTACTTCTAAAAGTTAAATAAGCTTTACAGAAAACTTCACAGGAAACCTAACACTACATGTTAACCAAAAAATACAAAAACACTAATTCAAAGGGACATCACCCCATGTTTACAGATGGCCAAACAGATATTCTGGGAAGAGCATTCTAGGCAGAGCCAACAGCTCACACACATCTCTGGGCTAGAACAGGCCTAGGATATTCAAGGAACAGTGGGAAGGCCGGTGTGGCTAGAGTGGAGTAAGCAGAGGACAGATCATGTCACGTTGGTGCCATTGTAAGGACTTTGGCTCCTGAGAGAAATGGGGAGCCACTGCAGGGTTTTGAGCAGCCGAGTAATGCAAATTGTTTTGAAAGGATCATGGGTTTCTCTGTGGAAAACAGACTGGTGGCAGGGGGGAGAGGTCGAAGAGGGAAGGCATCTTAGGAAGCAATTTCAGTAACCCAGGTGAGGAGGACTATGGCTCAGTCCAGAGTGGTTGTGACAGATGAGGGGAGAAACAGTCAGGGTTTAGGTCTATTTTGAAGGTAGACCCAAGAAAATTTTCTGCTGGATGAGATTAAGCAAAGGAAAGATGTCAAGGATGACTGCAAGTTTTCTGGCCTTGAGCAACCGCAAGGGAATATTTTTTTAAATGTAACTAAAGAACATTTATTCATTTTTCACTAAGACTTTATCTTGAGGATGTAACTAAACTGTCACTACCCCCCCACCACAACCTGAAGAAGGGTTAGTACAGTGAATGTTATAAAGCAGATATGAACAGTTTGAAGGATTAGAACCAACATTAACTGACAAACAACTTCCATCTAAATTATCATAAAAATGTTTAAGTAAAAAAAAGGGGGGGGGGGGCACCTGGGTGGCTCAGTCGGTTAAGCGGCTGCCTTCGGCTCAGGTCATGATCCTGGAGTCCCAGGATCGAGTCCCGCATCGGGCTCCCTGCTCAGCAGGGAGTCTGCTTCTCCCTCTGACCCTCCCCCCTCTCATGCTCTCTGTCTCATTCTCTCTCTCAAATAAATAAAATCTTTAAAAAAAAAGGGGGGGGGGACGGAAAGGGGGCAATGGGGGTTTCAGATTAAACAAGTCCTCCCATTTCATCTAATACATTCAATCCTGGCTAGAGTATACCAAAACGGAAACGGGATCACTGTAATACAGAACTTCCACTACAGCACGCTGTACACACCTGTGTTCCGAGCCCATCCCCCACGCCCCTTGCAGAAATGGCGGCCGCTGAAGAGAGAGCAGCTTTTGGTGGAGCACGTTGTAGGAAAGAACAGTAGTTCCATTTTCAGTATGCAGCGTTTGTGATTTTATGAGACAGCCGACTGGAAATTTCACCCTTGGCTGCGAAGACCGAGGCACATGCAGGGGCCTTGGGCAGAAGTGAGTGCACTGTGTGGCGGGCCTTTGCGTGAAGAGGATCTGTGGAAAGTTCTGGAGCACAGTGAGCACATGTGCAGCGGGAAGCTCACAGACTGGAACGCGTTGTCACCTATCGGTGGCGTGTTCAGGGGCAGGATGTGTGCCCCGGTGTTGATTCAGGGGTGAAGCTCATTTGACTTGGTCCTCCAGACTTTCCCTGTTGCAGGAAATAAAGCTTTATATATGGTGAAGAAAGAGTCTCTGAGGACAAAGTCTTAAATGAATCGGTCTTTCCCTAAAGTACACATTTGAGATTATGCTCTCCTCGACACCAAGCTTTGCTGTAACCGGAAGAGTGAGGCTGGGGTGTGCAGTGCATACAGGGGCACGTTACCAAGATGCAGTGTCCTGACGGAGAACACATTCAAAAGATTTCATACTGAACACGTCTTGAGCTTTTTTTCCATCCCCTTATGGTAATAAGGCAAATTTTTTCAAGGAGGAGACACTGATATGAAATCATCACCTTCTCTATCAATTTAGTATTCAAGGTGTTTGAAATTCACTAATATTTCAAGGGATATTGTTGATCATTGTTACCTTAGCCCTATTACAGACTGTCAGAAATAACAAGATCTAGATATTTTAACAGAATTTCATTTAATAAGTATATTTAAAGTTCATCTCTTCCAAAAACAGCATTTTAATTACATTCAAATTGTGTTCATTTTAAATATCAACAAACATCATTTACATTCAGAGCTAGATATTAGAAAACAGAAGAAAATTAAAGTAAGTTTTATTTTTTTAAAAGTCCTCACTTCCAAATTTAGAACACCATAAACTGCTAAATATATACCTCAACAAAATGTATCTACATTATCAGAAAAAACACAAGTTGCTCTAATAGGAAAAGAACTGTAATACACATACAGCAGAACATAATTCACATAGGCTCAATTTATAGGTATATCTCTCAAAGTATAAAACAAACAAAAAACCAGTAACTACAAATATAGGCAAAAATCACAGCTGCCATTTTAAACTACTGTGCCAACATACAATGCTTTCCAAGAGAAAGAAGGGTTCTCAAGATCTTATGCTGACCCATGACTTTTCACTTCTTTGTTCTCAAATGCAGAAGCAAAAAACTCAGGAGTTGTCTTCTTGTCTTTAAATCAGATTTGGGTTGGTTTTTCTTCACATAGCAATAACCCAAATATATCATGAGAAGTGCTATCAAAGCTGCTCTATTTAAGAGCTCAGTAACCCAGACATTTCTTTCATTTTCCCTGTACCTTTATTTCCCTTCAAAAAGCTTCTGGGGAACCTTTATAGACAGTGGTGGTAAAGATATCAAATAATCCTGAGATGACAAAGATATAAGTGAGTTGGCACTAACACAAGTTTATAAAAAATTACCTCCCATTTATTAAACCATAAATGCAAAAAAATAAGAAATCCAAAAATGTAAGTAGGATGGAAAGTACTAGAAAACAAATAGAAAGCATTTAGAATTGCAGTGCTGTAGGCTTTAGTTTGAAAAACATACACCAACCAAGCTCTCACTAACTGTTGGGCACTTTTTTTTTAACACGTTTAATTTGTTTCCATTTTTAACTTGTCTAAATCAAGTTTCTCTAGCCAAAACGAAGAGGACATAATTACTGTGCTCACGTAAGAGAGGTGTGAAGGTTGTAACGCAGGAGGAAGGGAAGGGTATGGCACACACCGAGTTAAGAGACAGGACCAGGAATAAGACTAAGCACTAAATCTGATCTGATCAAAGACAGGGAGGGAGGAACCCTGATTTCCTTCAGATCTTACTGTACTTCATAATCAAAGAAAAAGACATCTCTCCTTTTTTTCTTAATGTATCTCAGGTTTAAAATGGCAGAATGAATAGCCCTTAATCAGCACACACTATTTTCAAAAGGGGCATTTTTAGAATTGGGTTGTTTGCTTCTTCTTTAACAACAAATCTTAAGTGTTGACTGTTCTAAAATGGTGCTCAGATACATTCAGGCCTTTCTTAAAAGGAAACAATTTACTTTGCATTAAAAGAAAAAACCCTCAATAAGAGTTGTAAGTCAGTGTCTTCAACAAATGAAATGTTTAACTTCAAATTAAGTATGTTTCAAATAACTGCTGTTGTGCCAAATAATGAAACCACTACTATTTTATTCAATGACAAACATATAAATAGCCAACATTACATAATCATTTTTTATGATCACTATAAAAATTTAAATTACCCTTTTCTCCTTTATATGAAGATGGTGGGTCTTAAGTGACACTCTCAACCAGAAAAGCCCATTCACTCGTAACACACATCTCCACCTCAGTTCTTAGAAGTCAGTGTGTTTGGTGGTTTTAAACAGGTACGATGTTCTTCTGTAGCTCAGAGCTCTGAAAGAGTAAAAAAAAAAAAAAAAGATAAATAATTTGAAAGATGTCCTTAGTGATCATAAATACTGCCAGAATTCAAGGTCAAGGAGAGTATAACCTGAGTTCAGTCAGTTGCAGTTTTGTCTCCCAGTGGAAGGCGTTCCCATAACTGCAGCAACTGTTCACCAACCTGAGGCTCTAGTTCCTAGATAAAGCAGAAGTCAGAATAAACACGAAAGGAACTAGATTGAGTTTTTTAAAGCACCAAAACCTATGCTGATAAAAATGTAAGAAAAGTCCATTCAATTTCATTTTTCTACCAGAACATGATAAAATCACATTGCTCTGATTCTCTGCGTTCAGGTTTGTGAAGTTCAATTCCAGACTTCAAGATTATAGTTAGCCTGCGAAAATAGCAACAACTGTGACAAGATGGTAATTTCCATGGAGTTCTCCTGGAACTTCTATCTAGAAATAATGAATTTCATTTTTAATGGAGATATACCAACAGCACTCAGCTTCAGCTTTCAAAGATTTACTATGAAACCTAGCATATTAGATGTTTGGGGGCTTTAATGAAATAATCGAGAGTATATGATATTCTTATCTTAGGAATTAGTCTTACTTCAAAATCCTTATTATAGAATAAAAATTAAAATATTGATACAATTTAAAAGAATGTCATTTATAGTCCTCTTGTGACATGATGTGCATTTAAAAAGAACCCGAACACTTTCCATATGGTGATTTAAAGTGAATCACATGGGTTAAATAAACTATTAGCTGTGTGACCTTAGAATAATTTCTCCTATTTCTCCTGACTAAAACTGGCCTAATAACTCAATATGCATTAAATTAAATTACTTGATATAAAGCGGCTAGCACCGTGGTCCATATATAGGGTAATTCCCATCCCCTTAACTAGTTCAAAATGCACATCAGCAGCATGATAGAGGCCAAGCAAACGTTAACAGAAATAAAACAAGCCACAAAAATATAAAAAGGCTGTTATTTATGTTACATAATTAGTTAAGGCACAAAGGAGTCAGATACTGTTGTTATCCTTAGACTTCAGTGAAATTACTTCAGAATTACGCTCAGTTTTGAGCATATCTTCCATTAGTAAGACAAAAACAGGAGCCTCCATGAAGTAACTTATGAAAGATTTTATATGTATGTAATGACAGAGAGAAGCCAAAGTTACAAACTGTTAAAAAAGCCATGAGCTCTGTCAAACACCTACAAGCAGGTTTTCACCAGCTCCTCCACAAATCGGAACCACCATCTCCCGTGTGCATATGGAACCTACGTTCTGTACTCTTTCATTCCCTCCTCAAACCACCAAATAACAGCAAAACAAAACAAAAAGAAAAGCAGAAGACAAATATTAAATGCCACTATATACCTGCCCATCTCTGCTGATCTGGACTTTCTTGTTGTCGTTCCAGGGATTGAGTAAGTGGTGAGCAAACTGAAAGGGAAGACTTTCCTTCCGGACCCACTCCACCTTAAATACTCCTCCCAGTCCAGCTGAGCCCCAGTCCTGGCTCTTCTCCCTTCCTATCTCAGAAGACATCCTAGAAAATCCCTGCGGGTAAAACGAGGGCAAGGGGAAAGGTGAGGATGATATTAAAATTGTGTGAATTCAATTTATCTGCAAAAGCTCTGAGGTTTTTTAAATTTTAAGGTAAAAATGTAATATAAAAATGGTATCTCACAAAAACAAAAATAAGTTACTTATTGTTTTTTATAAAAAGATGTATTAGCAAATTTTAGAGGGAAGACCGATTCCAGCCTTCTAACATAATTTCAGTATGAACAGATACTTTCTAAATAATGTATTAACAGCCCTAAACCCATACTTATTCCATGATAAACAGATACAATCTAACCTGTAAGTTTTTACTGCCAAAAATTATAATAATATCAAATAATAAATTCCTTAGTTTCTAAATTCAGATAGACATCGAGTCAAGAGGAGTTAAGAAACACACTCAGATTCTGGATTATCAATTCTAACTTCCTTGCCTATTTAAATAAACATTTTACCAAAAAGTCAAGCTTCTCGTTACTCTTAATCCACCTGAAAAATAGTAAATCTAAAGCTGTCCTCAGAAGGAGAAATGGCTCATCTAGAGAGGTTCTGGTAAGACGAGGAAAACAACGGGATCCCTAGAGTCATTCCCTTCAAGAGGTAACACTACATCCCTCATACTCAGTCAAACGAGATGCGTTCTTGCATCCCGAAACAATAAAAAGCCAGGGTGGTTTTTGGCTTTTGTTTTAATCTGTGTGGTCTAACCTGCAGCCAGAACAACCCCATTTTACTGGTTCAGGATGGCTCACCTGGAAATGTCCAGATCCTTGAACAGAAAATACCAAGTAAACCATGCTGCTTTCCCAAAAGGCTCGATTTAGCTTCCGCTCATTACTAGGGGTTGTAGACCAGATACCCTTCTGTTGAGAAATTTCAAGGTTTCTCAAATTGCTACTCTTCATTATGAAGTATCGAATAGGCATGTTTGGTCTTGGTGAAGGAGATTTTGAGCCCTATAAAAGAATGCATAAGTTCTTGAAAGGTAATTTGACCTTTCGAAATCAATAGGCTCCATTAAATAACATCTTCATAAACATATAAACCAAATTATTTTACCAAATATTCAACAAATGCAAATAGCTCCATCATGCCTGAAAAGCTACATAAGACTCAATCAAAATGAGGTTAAAGAGCCAAAACCAAGCACTCATTTTCAAGAGCATTCAAAATCCCTTATCAAGAAAGGATTCTGGAATATAAACTTTGATTTATGCTCCAAATGTACTTTCAGAAAATATTTTAATAAACTTTCAAAGGCTGAAAACAAAACAAAAATTGCTCCAGCTTACCGCCTGGATACAGTTTCCAGGCAACAGTGCCGGGAAGGGAAACAAACAGAACCCCAGTCTCCCTGAACTGCAGAGACCGAGCCTGGAGTCGAGAGACCCAGGTAGTCAGAGTTTGCATGGCAGCGTGCTGGATAGAAGAGAGTTGCACAGACATAAAGTTCCCGAGGAACTGCAGAGGGGTCCCCACAAGTTTCTGACTACGTACTGACCTGCATATGAGTGAGAAAACATGACCTAACGCCAGGGAAAGATCCAGAGGAAAGCAGTAGACTGAACCATTCCCGGAGCTCACGCAGGGTTGGGAGTATTCCACGTTATCCCCAGCCAAGATGGAAAGAACTGTTAATACAGAGGGCCTTAGCCCACAGAAGGCTCACACCTTGGTACTGAAACTAAATTAGTACCAGAGTAAAAACTGCTCTGGACCTGCCCTAACATTGCTTTCCAAAAGTAAATCTCGACAAGATTAAACTGATTGCAACTAACTTAGCTATGTACCAGAACAATGTCTGATAGTACTTAAAGGAATACAACAAAAATCTAGCAGCCAAACAAAACTATAAGGAATGCAAAGAAACAGGAGAATATGACCCATAACCAGGACAAAAAAATGAACAAACAGGGAAAGATTCAGATCTGACAGATGATGGAATTAGGAGACAAGAACAGCAGGGCAGCTATTATAAATACATGCTCTGTGTTCAAGAAGGTAAAGTGAACTTGAACATGCCTTTTGAAAGGAGAAATGGAAGGTATTTTTTTAAAGACCAAAGGGTGCTCTAGAGATGAAAATATGATACTCGCAGTGAAAAGTACAGTAGAAAGAATACACAGCCGATGAGATGCTACAAATTAAAAACCTCAGTGAACTTACAGGCATAGCCAGAGAAGCCATCTCAAATGAAACAGAGACAACTGAAAAAAATGAAGAAAGCTTCAGTGACTTGTGGAATAGTATCGACACTTGCCTCTCAAAAGTCCCAAAAAGGAGGGGAAGTGGTGAGATTAAAAAAAAAAATGTGAAGAAATAATGGTCCTAAATTTTCCAAAACTGATGCAAACTAGAAATACATAGATTAAATAAGAACTACAAATAGTAACATACCAAAATCAAATTGCTGAAAACCAGTGATAAAAAGAAAATCTTAAAAGCAGCTAGAGGAAAAAAAATATATAGAGGAAAATAAAAATAAGAATGACAGTAAACCTCCCTCAGAAACTGTAAACGAGAAGATAATGGAATGACATCTTTGCATAAATTAAAGAAAACCACTGTCAACCCAGAATTATATACACAGTAAAAATATCTTCCAAAAATAAAAGTGAAAAAGGTTTTCCAGACAAAAGCTTGAAGACTTCATTTCCAGAATATCTGTACTAAAAGAAATGTTAAAAGGTTTCCAGACAGAAGTGTATGATCCAAGATAGAAATTCACATCAACACAAAAGAACAAAGAGCACAAGAAATGGTAAATATTGAATAAATATAAAAGACACTTTTCTGACTTTTGGGAAAAGATAGTTTACTACGAAGTAAAAAATACTACACTGTGGCATTTTTAATGTATGTAGAAATAAAATGTATGAGACCAGTAACACAAAGGACTAAGGGGTAAAATAAAAACATACTGTCGCGGGCGCCTGGGTGGCTCAGTTGGTTAAGCGACTGCCTTCGGCTCAGGTCATGATCCTGGAGTCCCGGGATCAAGTCCCATATCGGGCTCCTTGCTCAGCAGGGGGTCTGCTTCTCCCTCTGACCCTCCCCCCTCTCATGTGCTCTCTCTCTCTCTCATTCTCTCTCTCAAATAAATAAGTAAAATCTTAAAAAAAAAAAAAAAAATACTGTTGCAAGCTTCTCAAACTATACCTGAAGTGTATAATATTGATTCGAGATACACCAAGGAAAGTTAAAACATTTAAGGAAAAAATCGCATCAATTCTAGGCATCTCTTCCAAAAACCTGAAGTGGAAAGAAGACTTCCCAACTGATTTTATGAGGCCAGCATTATCCTGATACTAAAGCCAAAGAAAAACAACACAAGAAAAGAGAACTACATAATATCCCTCCCTCATGAACAAAGATCCCAAACTTAACAGAAGTTTTGATTAAGCAAAATCAAATCCAATAATATTTAAAACAATAATCATCGTGACCAAGTAAGGCATAAACATTATAAAAACAGTCAATGACATCCACTTTATTAATAGAAGAAAAAATAATTCTGTTATCATTTCAGTAGATGTAAAAAAAAAAAAAAGCACTGAACACAATTCAACATTTATTCCTAATAAATCCTCTCAGCAAAGTGCATCCAAAAGGAAACATCCCATAGTTATGTTATCATAAATGGTGACAGGTTTAACTAGGGGCTAGCTTTCCCTCTAGGGTCAAGGCAAAGATGTCTGCTCTCAACACTTTTTATTAAACATTTTACTGGAGGTTCTAATCAGAGAGAACAGGCAAGAAAAGAAATAAACAGAATCAATGCTAGAGAGGAAAAAAGCAAAACGACCTTTATTAAGAGATGAAATGATTATGCATGTAGAGAATCCTGAGAAATCTACATAAAAAGCTAACAGAATTAATAAATGAAATAAGATTGTGGCATATTGGGTAAATATACAAAAGTCAAATGTATTTCTATATGCTAGCCATGAACAACTGGAAATTAAAAATTTAAAGAACAGCATCAAAAATATAAAATATTTAGAGATCAACTTAACAAAAAATAGGTAATACCTGAACTCTGAAATTTACAAAACACTCTTGTGAAAAATTAAAGAATATCAAAAGAAATGCAGATGTATACCATGCTTACGGATTAGGAAACTAAAACCTGTTGTCAGTTTTCTTTAAACTGACCTACAGAATCAATGCAATTCCACTTGATACCAAAAAATGTTTCTGTAGAAATTGACAAGAATTTTCTAAAGTTTATATGAAAGAATACTGGAACACCTAGAATACCAAAACAATTTTAAAAAACAACAGAGTTGGAGAAAAAAAATTAACTGGTTTCAAGCTTAGTATAAAGCTACTATAAACAACTCACTGTAGCAGAGGCAAAACAGAGAGGTATAAAGATCAATGCAACAGAATAGAGTCCAATAAGTAGATCACATTATTTACGGTCAATCAATTTTCGACAAAGGTGCCAAGATAATTCAAAGGAAAAGGTAATCTTTTCAACAAATGGTGCTAGAACAACTGTATAGGCAAATGACAAAATATGGCCCGTGACCCACTCACACTATAAACAAAACTTAAAACAGAGCATCTAGCTAAATGTAAGAGCTCTCACTACAACATTTCTAGAAGAAAACATAGGAGAACATCTTTGTAATCTTGAGTTAAACAAAAATTTCTCTTTTTTTTAAGATTTATTTATTTGAGAGAGTGAACACGCTCATGTGCACATGTCAGTGGGGAGAGGGGCAGAGGGAGAGAATCTTCAAGCAAACTCCCCACGGAGAGTGGAGCCCCATGGGGGAGGGGGTGTCTCAATCTCAAGACCATGAGATCATGACCTGAGCCAAAACCAAGAGTCGGACGCTCAACTGACTAAGCCATCCTGGCACCCCAGAGTTAAACAAAGACTTCTTAGAACACAAAAAATATGAACCATAAGAGAAAAAGACAGAAAAAGATAGCTACAATGGACTTCATCAAAATTAAAAACACTACTCTTCAAAAGTCACTTGTTAAGAAAATGAATATGCAGGCACAGACTGTTAGAAAAAGTTGCAAAGCATATATAATTAAGATCTGTATCTAGAATACATTTTTTAAAATCTTACTATTAAATAAAAAAGGCAAACAACCAATAAACAACCAAAAAAAGTTGAGCAAAAATTTGAACAGATACCTCACACCAAAGAAAATTCAGGAACAGCAAATAAGCACATGAAGAGAGGCTCAACATTAGTAGTCATTGGAGAAACACAAATTAAAACTACAATCGGGTATCACTATGTACCCACCAGAACGGCTAACATTAAAGAGATTAATAATGTCAAGTATTGTCAAGAACATGGAGCATTTGGGACCTTCACAGATGATTGAAGGGAATGGAAAAAAGCATAGCCATTCTGGAAAATAGCTGGATAGTTTCTTATAAAGTTAAACATGCACTTAACCATACAATCCCACAATTCTATTCCTGGATGTTTACCCAAGAATAGAAACCATACGTACGCACACAGACTTGTCCTTGAATATTATAGCAGCTTTATTCATAACAGCCAAAAAGTGGGAAACAATCCAAATGTCCAACTGGTGAATGGATAAACATTCCATGGTATTAGCCATACTATCCAGCAATAAAAAGTAATGAACTAATAATACACTGAATAATTTGGATGAATTTCAAAAGTGAAATAACCCAGTCACAAAAAACTACATACATATGATTCCATTTAGAGCAAATTGCAGAAAAGACAAAACTCTAGAGACAGAGAGCAGTTCGGCCGCCGTCATGATCCAGGGCTGGTGGGCATGTCCTGTATGTGGCTGTGATATGTTTATAGAATTATATACATTTGTAAATATTCACTGAATTGTACAGTTTAAACTGGTGAATCTTACTGTGTATATACCTAAATAAAGATACTTAAAACACCCTAAAACCTAAGAATGCAAATCCACAAAAAACATTTATTTTCCTCTTATCTAACAAGAGTGTTTCATCTAAAACTAATGACATAATGTATGGTGATTAACATAATAAAAAAATTTTTTAAAAGAGTGTTTCAGCAGACATTTTCCCCAGAACACATATAGCTAAATAACCTTAATCAAATACTTACTCAGTACCAACAACACAGGAAATTAAAAGTAAACATACTCTAAACATTTGAAATCATTAGTATTACAAATTTTTTAAAAGATACATAGTTCTCAATTCCCTACCAACATTTCCTATCTTCCTAACCCCACCCCATCTTTTTAATATAACCACTGAATTGGAAAAATCAATTAGTAATTCAAAGAAACCACTGTTTGCAATTCTGAAATTACAAACCTAAACTAGTTTGAGATCATCTTGTAACTTAACAAAAAAAGGTTCTAACAATACAGAAAGGAAATGGTGGATGGCTGAGTTACGTGCCAGCGGTAAACGATCTGTTAGTTTTAAAACATCCCAAGATGGGGATAACTAGAAATCTCTGGCAAGCAGGAAAAACTAAAAAATTTATGCAAGGTGTCTCAAGTCTGGCAGATTCAATTTATATCTAAAACAAAGACCACAATTAGTAACCAAAAGTAGAACTGTTTTGTCATTTTGCTTCAATATGTAACATGAAATGTGCTAGCAATCTGTTCCTTGCTACATCAACTTGTAGAGACTCTACCTTTCCCGAGGATGGAGGCGAAGGGCTAGCACAAGGACTTGGGTAGCTACTGCTGTCTGTAGATTTCACAGAAGATTGATCCGATCGGTCATCGGTGCTTCGTTTAGGATGTAAAATTCCTCTATCTTTGTACTTCTGAGGTGGGTGCAGTGCTGGAGATGGAGATTTCATCAATACTCTTGAGTGGGAAGGAGGAAATAAAGATCAGTGACACACAAGTTCATAATATAAAGCAGATTCCATTTCAAACCAAAGTTCCAGTGGCATTATGATATATGGAGTAATATTTAAGAAGGGAATTTCGTTTTCTCACACAAGTTAAAAAACATCTGAGATATTAGGGTGTCCTTACACAAACAACAGGTAAAAATATATTTTTAACAATCTACAGAAATTCTTAACTTAATGTTAACAAATACTCAAAGTATTATTTCCCTTACAAAATTCCTAACCTCTTGTATGATGCTATTGGAGAGGTCTTTAACATTATATAATTATTTAAATACAAGTATGCTGGGCGCCTGGGTGGCTCAGTCGTTAAGCGTCTGCCTTCGGCTCAGGTCATGATCCCAGGGTCCTGGGATCGAGTCCCGCATCAGGCTCCCTGCTCCGCGGGAAGCCTGCTTCTCCCTCTCCCACTCCCCCTGCTTGTGTTCCTGGTTCTCGCTGTGTCTCTCTCTGTCAAATAAATAAATAAAATCTTAAAAAATAAATAAATAATAAATAAATAAATAAATACAACTATGCTAATAGCCCTTACTAGAATATCACTCACTCTACTTCCCTTCCACTTTCACAAAGTATCTTAGAGCCAAGTAAAATATATTTTAAAAGCATACTAAAAAATTATGGTATGATAAAGTATTAGAATACTGCTAGACTAGAGTCAGGAGAGAAGACTTCTAGGACAGTACTAAATTTGCAACTAAGGTATGTGATTCTGGGCAAGTCTCTTAACTTATCTGAGCTTTAATTTACTTATGTGTTAAATAAAAGGATTATACTAGATAAACTGTAAGGTTCTTCTATTCTAAAATTCTGTGAATAAATGCAGCAAAGCTGGCAGCCACGTATTTTATAATTTTTCTAAAAGTATAGGTCTGTGGAATAACCAGACATTAAAAAACAAAAAAGCACTGAGTACTTCCTGAAGACATGCAATACAAAGTTCACAGCACCACCTATAAAATACACTTGCCAAAACATTGGCTCTAATCAAGCCCTGCGAGCTAACTACCAGTTTAGACAAAATACACATGGTATGGCAACAAAGAAGGCCAAGAATAAACAGACAAATCCAGAATGTGGTGTACCTCACAGTACCACCAACCCACTTTCTTCAAAAAAGTCCACAGAGGGGGCACCTGGGTGGCCCAGTCAGATGAGCGTCTGCCTTCTGCTCAGGTCATGATCCCAAGGTCCTGGGATTGAACCCCATGTCGGATTCCCCATTTAGTGGGGAGTCTGATTGTCCCTCTCCCTTTACCCCTCCCCCCGACGTTCATGCTCTCTCTGGCTCTCTCTCAAATAAATAAGGAAAATCTTTAAAAAAAAAAAAAAAAAAGTTGGGGCGCCTGGGTGGCTCAGTTGTTAAGCGTCTGCCTTCGGCTCAGGTCATGATCCCAGGGTCCTGGGATCAAGTCCCACATCGGGCTCCCTGCTCAGCGGGAAGCCTGCTTCTCTCTCTCCCACTCCCCCACTTGTGTTCCTGCTCTTGCTATCTCTCTCTCTGTCAAATGAATAAATAAAATCTTTAAAAAATAAATAAATAAAAATAAAAAAATTAAAAGTTAACAGAGGAACTACTAGAGATCACAAGACACTCAAGAAACATGACACCCTGATACAATGCATGTGTCCCCCCTGGATGCTAATTCAAATAAATGTATAGTATGAGAACTGAGGAAATGATCATTTTACTGGGATTAATAATTGGATTTTGATTATGTAGGAAAATTTCCTCTATTTTTTTTAAGTAGGCTTCACAACCAGTATGGAGCCCAACATGGGGCTTGAACTCACAACCCTGAGATCAAGACCTGAACCAAGATCAAGAGTCAGATGCTTAACCAACTGAGCCACCCAGGTGCCCCAAAATTCCTCTATTTTTAAGAGATGCATATTTAAATATGGAAGGGTAAAATGACATGATGTGTGGGATTTACTTTGAAATATGTAAACCAAAAAAAGAAAGCCAAGAACAAACAAAAGAAAATTTGGTTAGATATAGCAAGCAGGTGAAAATCTTGGTAACTGCTGATGTGGGATATGGAGTTCATTATGGCATATCATTTAGTTTGCTGTGTTTAACAATATTTATAATAAACACGTTTAAAACAAAAAAGAATGTGTTCAATAATTCATAAACTTCCGAACACCCTTACAATGTAATTACTCTTCCTTCAAGATAAGTTAAAATAGCTTATCCCCATTAGTCACTTCTCTCCTTTTTTTTTTTTTTAAGATTTTATTTATTTGACAGAGAGAGACACAGCAAGAGAGGGAACACAAGCAGGGGGAGTGGGAGAGGGAGAAGGAGGCTTCCCGCTGAGCAGGGAGCCCGATGCGGGGCTCGATCCCAGGACCCTGGGACCATGACCTGAGCTGAAGGCAGACGCTTAATGACTAAGCCACCCAGGCACCCCAGGAGTCACTTTTCTTTCAATAACTATCTTAGATCCAGGATTATTTGTTTCACAAATGAATAAAATAGCTGAAGCCTAAAGATATTAACAAAAGACTTTATAATGAATGAACGGCTGAATCATTAACCACCTGCTAAGAAGTGTAAAAAACAACCTTTCAGGGGTTTTTTTCTCTTGTGAATTGATGTTCAATGCATTATGTAAATTCGACCCCCCTAAAATCCCAGCGTTCTTACCCTGGCACCTCTGTGACATGAAAATTAGGTGACAGAACTTAATGAGGATAAAACCTTATTACAATAAAAATGTATTTTCCTATCTACCTTTTGATTTTCAAACTGATCTTTTAACCTGAGCCCCATTCTAGCTTCTCTCTCTTATATTTGGCTTCCTTGGAAAATTTCATTCAGATGGAAACAAAGCCTTTCGTGAAGCCCTCCACTTAAATTTTCATTTAAGAAGTTCTGACATGGAGGGGCGCCTGGGTGGCTTAGTCATTATCTATTAATACTACCAAAAGTCTGAACTTACCTATAATACTGCCTTATCTATTAATACTACCAAAAGTCTGAAGGTAGATGAAATTCCAGATCTCACTGTTAAACAGGTAAGAAAATGAAGAATGCCAGGCTACAACTTGTAAGGAAATGGAAATGCTTGATTCCAGTATCACAGGTGAAAAACTAAATTTGTAAGACAATCAATATCTGAATTATAACTAATATTACATTTTATAATTTTGATTTTCTTAATTTTATTAAATTTCTAACTTTTATTAAATAGGCATTTATTACTTTAAAAGGAAGTTTTTTTTCCAAAAATGTGTGTGTGCACGTATGTGAATATGTGCACACACACATACACATTTGCATTTATACACACAGACACATACACATACACAGAACACACAGAGTCTCTATGAGCCTAACAGGTTTTTATAGATGGGCCTAGGAATAACATTACCACATAACAACTTCTATGGAAATCTATTCCCACATCCTAAACCATTGTTCAAGTAAGTTTTTAGAACAATCTTTTCAAAAGGTGGGTAGTGTCTAAGAAGAAAATGCGCCTTTTACTCTTCTATTGCCCAGCAGGGCCTACATCAGAGAGAAACATTCAGGAACACACATTATGAGAAGACTTTCTTGGCAAATGCCTGAATTATTCCTCAAGTGTAATACCTGAAGAACTTGGAAACCAGTATGGATTACTCCCCTTTAACAGAAGTCTGACCTGATGAAGCCGTATGCTTCATTCAAATATGCAAATCTGACCAAAAGAAGACACTAACAGCCCCATCTGATCCTTAAAAAACAGTAAACATCACGTATCTTTAATGTTTTCCCTGTTTCTATTTTCAATTTTTTTAACAATGAAATCTTACCACACAGACTTTCTACGAATATTGCCAAAACTAGCATCACGGACAAGAATATTGTTTTTGTTATCAATTATAACAGGGTAAAAAAATGTTTTAACTGATCTAGAGAAACTTAAATTTGATTCTAACAAATGTTCTTTTTTTTTTTTTAATATTTCATTTATTTATTTGACAGAGAGAGACACAGAGAGAGAGGGAATACAAGCAGGGGGAATGGGAGAGGGAGAAGCAGGCCTCCCGCTGAGCAGGGAGCCCGATGCGGGGCTCAATCCCAGGACCCTGGGATCATGACCTGAGCCGAAGGCAGACGCTTAACGACTGAGCCACCCAGGCGCCCCTCTAACAAATGTTCTTACACAAGAAATATTTTTGAATCATGGCCATTGATTCATTATAACCACTATTATATAATCAAAATACATTTTTGGATAAATAATTCAATATAAGGGCTCTCTTATTATTATTAATAATCATATAGTAAATAAAAATATATCTAATTGCTAAATGCTGGAAAGAAAAGAAGAATTTGGCTAAAGTGTAACAGATTTTACCATTACAGTAAATTTGTTTACTTATTATATGCCTTCCCTGGATAAAAGATAAACTCTCTGAAGGAAGAGATCTTGTCTGTTTGGTACACTGCTGTATCTCTTATAAGCACCAAGAACAACACACGTTTAATATGTCACTGAATAAATGAATGAATAATTGATCTCCTGGAGGAATACTAGTCAGCAATATTGATACTTAGGTAAGACTTGTGAGGAGGTTGTTCTTTTAATTGGCCACAGCCCACACTTCTTGCTGTAGGATATCTGGGAAAGTTATGACTTGACATATATCAATGAAAATATATAATTTTAAAATATTGGTAGCTTTTTTTGGGGCACCTGGGTGGCTCAGTCGGTTGAGCGGCTGCCTTCGGCTCAGGTCATGATCCCAGGAGGGTCCTGGGATCGAGTCCCGCGTCTGGCTCCCTGCTCAGCGGAGAGCCTGCTTCTCCCTCTCCCTCTGCCTGCCACTCTGCCTACTTGTGCTATCTATCCGTCAAATAAATAAATAAAATCTTTAAAAAATATATATATTGGTAGCTTTTTAACAGACCCTAAATTTGTGAATTCTTGAAATTAAACATTTTGAGTTCTTCCTGATAAAAAAAATTGCCTTATTAAATGACTTATAGATACCAGTAGCTTAAAATCCTTCATATTATCTTAATATTTGTAAAAAACTTGGGGCACCTGGGTGGCACAGTTGGTTAAGTGCCCAACTCTTGGTTTCGGCTCAGGTCATGATCTCAGGGTCATCAGATTAGCCCTGCTCAGCAAAGAGTCTGCTTAAGACTCTCTCTCTCTCTCCCTCTCCCTCTGTCCCTCCCCACCTCAAATAAATACATAAATCTTTAAAAAAAAAAAAAAAAAGGGTAAAAAACTCTTCCCGTTTTATTGTAACCTTTTTGTGTATTTTAGATTATAAGTAATTTTATAATATTACAAAAGCATGATTCTATGATAAATAATTCATTTTCCAGGGGAAAAAAGTCTCCCGTTTTGCTAAAAATGTTATCAGTTTACCTTTCTGCAGTCGCAGACTCATCCGAAAATTCCGTATCTGCTGAGGTTTTCCTACTGTTATTTGACCTCCAAGACGATGCCAGAGGGAGTTCTTCTGAAGACATAGGCCTTGGCCTCTGGCCTATCCCTGATGGCTGCTGTAAGCCTGCAGACTGTTCTTCGGTGCTGAGAACAGCTATGATGGCTCGGATGGTGGCTTCATCAACTTGAGACCAGGGTTTAGACGGAGCTCTCATTCGGCGCAAAAACAAGCTGTGCCACTTGTGCCGGAGCTGCAGCAGCAAACCGGCCGCCTGCAACAGAACGATCGGCCCCCTCAGGTCCAGGAGGCCCAAGCCAGATGGCGAACCCATGCGCAAGACACCCACGTACTAGGGAAGGTCTGCAACTGTTTCCAAAGGACACTCTGCAACTGGTCAGGAAGCAGCATATTTCATTCTTTTTGTTGCACCAATGAGATAACATTTCTTCTTTATCATATTTGAGGACTAGAGACACAAAATCAAATGACACAGGCCGATGGAAGAGATGGCAAATCGTGTGTGGGTAGAGTGTGATTAGAACTGGAACAGTAACAGCAGAGTCAATAAAGAAAAATACATTTAGTTCCCTTCCTATTTTATTTTAGTGCTTGTAGAACATCCACACGATGATCCAGAGGGCAGCTAGACTCGTAAGTGCAGAGAAAGGCCGAAGCTAGAAATATAGACAGACTTGGGAGTCATCCGTGCATAAATGGTTACTAAATCCACACACCGAGGTGAGGTCCCTAGAGATTGTACAGAGACATGAAAAGAGCAGAGGAAAGCCCAGAGTACTGGAGAATATCTAACATTTGAGGCACAAACACATACAGCAGAGTCAGTGAAAGAACCTAAGGAGGAATGACTTTTTAAGAAAGAAGAAGAATCAGGAAAGATTAATGTCATACTAACTTGTGACAAAGAAGTTGGGACAGGGATGAGGAGGAAAAATGGGGAAGGGCAGAATTACACAAGGAAGGGTATGGACAACAGTGCCAAACATGAGAGAAAGGGTGAACTCAATACAGTGGGCTGGCCATGACAACGTGGGGGACATGCTGACCTTGGCAAGGACCGTTTCAGGGAAGGGAAGGGCTGGTGCAAATGGAAGTGGGACTCCAGGAGGCTGAAGCGACAAGTGAACGGAGAGTAAAAAAGTAAACCTAACCAGTTGTCGACTATTGACAGGTTAGCTGACCACCTTCCCCCTTCAAAAAAAAAAAAAAAAAGGATACAGTAGGATCTTTTAAAAATAGAGACGGAGCGGGCGCCTGGGTGGCTCAGTTGGTTAAGCGACTGCCTTCGGCTCAGGTCATGATCCTGGAGTCCTGGGATCGAGTCCCACATCGGGCTCCCTGCTCAGCAGGGAGTGTGCTTCTCCCCCTGACCCTCCCCACTCTCATGCTCTCTCTATCTCATTCTCTCTCTCAAATAAATAAATAAAATCTTAAAAAAAAAAAAAAAAATAGAGACGGAGCTTTTACCAGTATCTATCTTTTGTAATTACACATCCTAGCTAAGGCACAGAAAACTGAATGAATGCAAGGATTCATTAACTCTCTGAATTGGTTAAATACTAACAGTTGACCATTAGGAGGGGTTCAATGACGTAGGAGTCACATCACTTCAACTTGTTCTTTGTTATAGTTTTTAAAATTGTTGACTTTTAGCTATTTGACAGATTAAAAGCAAAATAATCATGCCATATTTACTTCTGGAGTTCAAGTCTTAAATGTTTATGTGAAAAATTACTGTAGTAAACTTTTAATATGGCAAACCAACCTATTTTAGCCAAGTGAACCATAATCTGAAATTATATTAGAGCAACTCCCTTGTCTCCAAACTGTTTGGTGTAACAGAATATTGATATACAGCTTGGTGGATTTCACCACTTAATGCACATTCTTCTCCTTTCTTCCCCCAATAATATGTATACTGGAAAGTGTGCATTTGTCTGAGGAATTATTTTGTTTGCTACCACTTAATGAATCTCAACATTTTGAGTAAATGTACCTCAGTCTGATTTTTTTTTTTTTAAAGATTTTATTTATTCACTTGACAGAGAGAGACACAGTGAGAGAGGGAACACAAGCAGGGGGAGTGAGAGAGGGAGAAGCAGGCTTCCCGCTGAGCAGGGAGCCCAATGCAGGGCTCGATCCCAGGACCCTGGGATCATGACCTGAGCTGAAGGCAGTCGCTGAAGGCGCCCCTCAGTCTGATTTTTTATGAACTTTATAACTACATTTAAAACCCTTAATTCCTGGGGTGCCCGGGTGGCTCAGTCAGTTAAGCATCTGAGTCTCGATTTCAGCTCAGATTGTGATCTCAGGGTCATGAGATCAAGCCCCCCATCAGGCTCCACACTCAGTGGGGAGTCTGCCTGAGATTCTCTCTCTCCCTCTCCCTCTGTCCCTCCTCCCGCTGACGCACATGCTCTGTCTCAAATAAATAACTCTAAAAAAAACCCTTAATTCCTATTTCTGCATGTTTGCAAGTGTGACTGCTATCATGAGGTAAAAATTTATTACTCTAGGTATTCACTAGCTAAATAAACATAGTTCTTGTTTAGCAAGCATATACTGTTCCCAAACTCTTTTCTCCAGCTCTTGTAGTATCCTGGCATCCTTAAAATACTTTGAATATATAGCCTTGATCCATGGATTAAATTAGTTTCTAAGTGAATGTGTTGATGTTTTATGGATCAGATCCATATAAATGGGAATACGGTATATATCTGGGTATTCTTATAGTTATCTTTTTCATCTTATTTTTTTCATTAATTACATATCAACATCAATTTTATAACTCAAAACAAATTGATCTTGTATAATTAAATGTGTTGAGCATCTATATTAACTGATTTGATGGCATAAGGTTAGAAAATAATGTACTGCCCCTTTTATTCCTGTTCTAAAAGGAGTAAATTATGCAGAAAGTTAAAGGGGGACAATAACAATATAGTAGGTGTGAATACCTTGAAATAAATAAATAAAGGTGGAGATGGAATGAAGGAAAGGCTTTGTCAAGAACATTTTTAATTTGAAAAAAGACATTCATCTTTCCCAATTCAGAGATACACAAAAAGAGAAAACAGAATGAACTCGTATCTTTTTCTCAGAAACAGAGTTATATGAAATAAAGGGAGTTCTTCTGTACCACCCAACACTTGGTATTTTCTTACATACACAGAAATACTCAAATATCACTGTGCTTAAATACGAGCCACATCGAGGCTTTTCAAATCCTCTACTTAAATAAACCCCAATATGTCAGACAATGCATAAGGGCCCTGTGAAAACTGAAACACAAACTATATTCTCTAATACTAAGGGCTCATTAGTAAAGGTGTAATTTCCAACATACTGTATGTCAATTTATACTCATTGAATGAAAGAAACTTATCACACTACTGAAAAGCAACGTACCTCAGGCTCTAGTTTGAAATTAAGCCACTCATCAAGCTTCAAAGCTGCCAAATTAGCAGTAGTTCTATCTTCCATTTCACTGTCACTACTGTCATTAGGAATACCATCTGCTGTTCAAACACATATTGAAAGGAAAAAATTTCACTTTTACCATCTTATAGCAAAAGAAGTCAGTATACACAGACACTCTGTATTTACACAAATCCGCCTGATATACTAACGGTTTGGATGGGGAGCTCTCCAAATCCAACAGTTCACAAATTGAGTCTCAATATTTATAAAAAGGGGGGAAAAGGCATTTTAAAGACTACAATCTCTAATCAAAACACAACAAAATTAAAAAAAGACAAGAATGGGGTGCCTGGGTGGCTCAGTCGGTTAAGCGTCTGCCTTCAGCTCATGTTATGATCTCAGGGTCCTGAGATCAAGTCCCGCATCGGGCTCCCTGCTCCGCGGGCAGTCTGCTTCTCCCTCTTCCTCTGCCCTTCCTCACCCCCCACTTTTGTTCTCTTTCTCTCTCTCTCAAATAAATAAAATCTTTTTTTTTAAGATTTTTTTATTTATTTATATGACAGAGAGAGACACAGCAAGAGAGGGAACACAAGCAGGGGGAGTGGGAGAGGGAGAAGCAGGCTTCCCGCGGAGCAGGGAGCCCAATGCGGGGCTCGATCCCAGGACTCTGGGATCATGACCTGAGCCGAAGGCAGACGCTTAACAACCGAGCCACACTGGCGCCCCATAAATAAATAAAATCTTAAAAAAAAAAAAAGACAAGAACTTAAAAATCAAAACACAATCTTTCAATAATAACTGGATGAAGAAGAAAACTGAGAACATAAAGAAGGGAATGAAAACACTATAAATCAAGAAATGCTCATGTAAATTCACAGGTTTCAATTTAAAAGAAGAAAAGGAGATGTAGCATCTGGGTGGCTCAGTCAGTTAAGTGGCTGACTCTTGATCTCATCTCAGGTCTTGATCTCAGGTTCGTGAGTTCGGGCCCCATGCTGAATGTAGAGATTATTTAAATAAATAAATACTTAAAAAAATAAAGATGCCAAATGTAATATACAATCATGTAAGCTTTCTAAAACAGTACATGAGGGGAAAGCTGAGAAATATAATAACTGAAATGAAATATAAACTAAAGGGAATCAACATCAGATTAGATGAGTAGGACAGATCAGTGATCTAGAAGACAGGGTGGCAGAAATCACCCAAGCTGAACATCAAGAAGAAAAAAGAATTTTAAAAAATTATTCAGCAAGCTACCACAGCCAAAATCCTGAAAGTTACTGACTCCTCCCTTTCACTCACCACCCACACAATCCAGGAGTTACTAGTACCTCCAAAATAATTTTAAATCTCCTTCTCTTCCTATCAGCTGCCACCACTGTAGTTCTGAGCCATCATTATCTGTCATTAAGACCACACACTGCAGGGTGCCTGGGTGGCTCAGTTGGTTAAGCGACTGCCTTCGGCTCAGGTCATGATCCTGGAGTCCCGGGATCGAGTCCCGCATCGGGCTCCCTGCTTGGCAGGGAGTCTGCTTCTCCCTCTGACCCTCCTCCCTCTCATGCTCTCTGTCTCTCATTCTCCCTGTCTCAAATAAATAAATAAAATCTTTAAAAAAAAAAAAAAAAAAGACCACACACTGCAAAAGCCTCCTACCTGCCTCCTCCCTTCCATTCTTCCTCCTGCAACAATCCATCCTCACAGCCACAATGATCGTTTTGAACTTAGATAACATCATATTACTCCCTTACTTAAAATCCTTCAGTGTCTTCCCTTGCATTTACCATGGCTTACAAGTTCATGCCTTTCTTTCAACCTCATCTTACCCTACTCTCCCCTTGATCATTATGCTCCCAATCCCATAACCTTTCTGTCAGTTCCTAGAACATTTCCTAGTGGAGAATTGTGGCCCTTTGTGCCATCTTCTCCTACCGCGAGTTTATTTGTGTATCTTCACATGGCTGGTGGCTTCTCAAACTTTACGTTTTATACTCAAATCACACCTCCTCAGAGATATTTGTTCCAGGGTCTCTTTCTAAAGTAGGTCACCCCTACGGCAGTCCTCTTTATTTCCTTCTTAGTAGCATGCAGATTATTTACTTTTTTTCTGTCTACCCCCCACTGCCATGTGAACTCCTAAGGACCAAAACACCTTGTCTATCCTATTTTCTGTAACATCTTCAATGCCTAGAACCCTTGACATATAGGAGTTGACCAATAAATATTTGCTGAATCACTGAATAGCAAAAAATTGAAAACAAGAAGTGTAAAGGAGCATTTTAAATGCATTATGCCACTTTTAAGTGACAGAATATTTTGCAGCCATTAATATAAAGTATTTTTGAAAATTTGTATTCTGCACAATGAAAATAGCAGAATGTAAAATAACTTAAAATATATATAACTTTAAAAATATCACATAATAGTCTTAAAATATTATTAAAAAGTGCATAAGGGAAATGGGGTCATGGGTTACTATTATTATTTCCCTTAAACAATTGCCTTTATGTTAAACTATTATGTAATTTCAAGTGGGAGAGAAAAGTAAACTTCCTATCACCAAGATTAACCAAAAATGCACAAATCAATAACAAGTTACCTTAGAAATCAATTTTAAGAACTGAGATATACTTTAGTATTTTCTAATTAGTCTTAATATAGCAAAAGGGAGCTACTCCTACATAAACTTTTGGAATTTCATATTTTATTTGGTCTAGTAAAAAAAAAAAATTTCATTTCAAATCGATTTTTATTTCCTTATGATACATTTACCTCGAAATGAGGAAGGTTCCTGAAGAGCGTTACTTGCCAGCCTCGCCGGTCCACAGAACACCAACACAGTGACGGGGGTCACTACCGAACAACATCTAATATTAGCTATTCTGTGGGCTCTGGTCATCTCATCATAAATAAGCCAATCTGTGGGGAGTGCCTGAATCGCTGCAGCCTGACCATTGGCTGGAGGAATCTATCAGAAAAATAAATCAAAAACTTGTTAACTGTATTTACCACCTACTTTTAAACTGTAAGAAGTCCCTCAATGCAACAGATGATGGATATTAGTAGTCAAGCAAACATTAAAGCAAGTCACTGCTCATGCAGCTGGAACGCAAGTCCTCATTACCTAACACGTTACCTCCTCCAACTCTAACATTTCATCAAAATTTTGTTCCAATGATGAATTATACATATATAACCAATTAATTTCTTAAAGCAGGTTGGTATTTGGAGCATCTTTTTGTTGCTCTTCAACTATGTAAATTAGATTAGTTTCACCTCAAGGCCTAAGAGCATTAAAAATGTTTTACCTTTTTATATTGAGGCTGACTGAGAACTGAAGTGGGATGAAACCGAACTTTTTTCTCCTTTGGCCCTGTCAATACTACATTCTCTCTGTCCACATGGACTAAATTAGGATACATGCCTGCCACCAATGCAGCTTTAACGACAGCCCAGTTCTCGGAATTTGTGTTAACATCTCGAATGTCACCACCACCTCGTGCTCTAACAAAACCTAGAAGAAGGAAAAAAACCACACCGACTTTTTCTATTGTGCAAAATATACTTTTAAACGTGTGCGTTTTTTACAAAAACTGTAATAACCCACATAAGTTTAAGGATATTCAAATTCCACAATAATTAATAAAATCTCCTCTGTAAAGTTTAAAATATGGAATCAATGTTCTAAGAAGTTTAGGTTTGCTCAGGCTAAAGTAAATAGAAGATTTATTGGGGACTTAGAGACTTTTAAAAAATACACATCCTTGCTATATAAAGTTCTTCATAAGATGCTATCAGAAAGGTACTAAAATTTGGGCGCCTGGGTGGCTCAGTTGGTTAAGCGACTGCCTTCGGCTCAGGTCATGATCCTGGAGTCCCAGGATCGAGTCCCACATCGGGCTCCCTGCTCAGCAGGGGGTCTGCTTCTCCCTCTGCCCTCTTCCCTCTCGTGCTCTCTGTCTCTCATTCTCTCTCTCTCAAATAAATAAATAAAATCTTTATAAAAAAAAGGTACTGGGGCACCGGGGTGGCTCAATCGTTAAGCGTTTGCCTTCGGCTCAGGTCATGATCCCAGCATCCTGGGATCGAGCCCCGCATCGGGCTCCCTGCTCCGCAGGAAGCCTGCTTCTCCCTCTCCTACTCCCCCTGCTTGTGTTCCCTCTCTTGCTGTCTCTCTCTGTCAAATGAATAATAAAAAAAATCTTTAAAAAAAAAAAAAAAAGGTACTAAAATTAAAAAAAAAAATGTACTAAAATCATAGCTGAAAATCTAAACCATTCTTCTGACTGATATTAATAACATTGTGGTTATAACAGACATGAATTCTAGAATGAAGACAATACATATATTCTTGCTTGAATTTCCAAAGCCCTTCATATTTCCTAACATTTGAGACCACTCTAAAACCTTTTGGTTCACTCCTCATATTACTTTGGCACTTTAGCTCATCCATGTATCGAGGCTCTAGCACTCTTCCTCGACTACATTCTCAATGTACTATGCTACTCAAAAGGAAATTTAAAGAAATAATTCTAAAATGACATAACAATACTGCCATTCTCTTAAAAAAAAATTAAGTGCCTTAAAGAGATTACTAGCTGTTTTATGTTCCAAAAATAAGAAGACCACATTTGTATCAACCTACTTATATATTTAAATCTATTACAGAGCTAAGCAAGTGTTTATTAAGAGTAATAAAACAGAACTACAATATCTAAATTGCTTTTTGCCAACAAATATACTATAAATATAAATATAATATAAATATACTATAAATTGCTCACTGCCTACAGTATTCATATATTTCTCATCTACAGCTTCTACAGTATCATTTTTTTAACCAACAAAAGCTGAGCTCACATAGGAGTCTACAAAGCAGTTCATATATACAAGATATACAACAATGTGAAAATGTGATTAAAATAATGTAAGATGGCATCAGTTAACACTAAAAATACTATGAAGTATAGATAAGGTACTCTCAGTGGACTAAATAAGTTCTTTAGGGAAAATTTTACCTGATGCTCTAAGTTGACCAAGCAACTGAGTTCTCATGCCAATGATTATTTCCATGGTAGCTTGTGAAAGAAAATTCTTCTCACAAAAGGCTCGCTCCCATCCATCACTTCGTGCTTTCTGCCATGCCTACGAAAATATAATTATATAACAAGATATATCCACTTACTAAACTCCTTAGTTAGGAGCAAAGTAACTGAAAACCACTACATTAGCTACTCAAGGTCAATTCTCCTTCTAATTATTTGATAAAATCTAGGCCTTCATTAAAAAAAACAAAACTCAAAGATACAGAGAACAGATTGGTAGTTGCCAGAGGCAGGGGAGGAGAAGGGGGTGAAATGGGTGAAGAGAGTCAAAAGATATAAGCTTAAAGTTATAAAATAAGAAAGTCCTGGGGAGGCAACTTACAGCATGGTGACCACAGTTAATAACACCGTACTGTGTATTTGAAAGTCGCTAAAAGTGTAGATTTTTTTTAATGATTTATTTATTTATTTTAGAGAAAGAGAGCGCGTGCAGAGGGAAGGGGAGAGGGAGAGAGAGTCTCAAGCAGACTCCGTGCCGAGCACTGAACCCAATGCAGGGCTCGATCTCACGACCCTGAGACCACAACCTGAGCAGAAACCAAGAGTTGGATGCTCAACCGACTGCACCACCCCAGGTGCCCTGAGAGTAGATATTTTTTTGTAAACTTTTTTTTTAATTGAGATATCACTGACATTCAATGTCATATTCATTTCAGGTATACAAAACAGTGATTCAGTATTTCTACATATTGTGAAATGATCACCACAATAAGTCTAGTTAACACACCAGAGAGTAAATCTTAAAAGTTCTCATCACAACAGAAAAAAATCTGTAACTATGTGCAGTGATGGATGTTAACTAGACTTACTGTGGAGATCATTTCCCAATATATACAATTATAGTATCATTATATTTTACACCTGAAACTAATATGTCAATGACATCTCAATTTTTAAAAAATATAAATTTTAAAATTAAATATTAAAAAATAAAATCTAAAGGGCGCCTGGGTGGCTCAGTCGTTGGGCGTCTGCCTTCGGCTCGGGTCATGGTCCCAGGGTCCTGGGATTGAGTCCCGCATCGGGGTCTCTGCTCGGCGGGAGGCCTGCTTCTCCCTCTCCCACTCCCACTCCCCGCCCCGCTTGTGTTCCCTCTCTCACTGTGTCTCGGTCAAATAAATAAATAAAAATCTTTTTAAAATAAATAAATAAAATCTAAGACTTTATGATCAAATAAAATTTATCATTAATTTACAATCAAATGCTATGAAAGCCACTGAGTTTATAAAACCCCAGTGAGAACTAAGTATCCATTAGTCTAAATGACCAGCTATGTAAAAACAGCTATCTCTTCAGATGTGTCTGCTAATTTTCTTCCACTGAAGTGTCAGAGGTTTTTAACTAAGCCATCACAACACCATTTATATGTAAGGATTCTACCACTCCAGTCCTCCAAAAGTAGCCTCTATATCAACCTCTTAATTTATCTGAGAATGGGAAGTGTGATTTCTAGAAATCATCTATATGCAGTATAAGAAAGCTCCTCTTTGAAAATGACTTCTCTTGCTTTGGAATATAACTAAAAGGCCAAGGCAGTAATTTATCCTCTCTGCTTTTGTAGGAGCTGGGAAAAAAGCAAAGAATACATTGGAATTCTACACCAAATCTCCCTCTATTATCCACTCAACTAGTCTACTATAACATATGGTATCTAATAAACTCAACAGCACTGCATTATCTACTGTTCAATAATGCTCACCAAACAGCTTGCCATTATTTTTTTAAAAACTATATATATTGGGAAAATCCTGTATGCCTGGAAAAGAGTAGTTTCTGTATAAACAAAATGAAATTTTTAAAAAATGTACAGTCACAGCCTACATTCGAGAGAATTTAAGGATAAATGTCTACCTTTTCAGGAAATAACATCATCTTCTCCACATTATCTGAAATTCTACATTACATATCATTTCGTTCCCTCAGAATCCCATTTTCCTTATCTTTTCTTTCCCATTTATCACATTCCTCAATTTCTCACTACTGTTATCTTGAAAAGTCTTAAGTGATATTTGGATTTTACTTTATAAAATTAAGTTCTTAGCACAGTGTCTTGAGCACACAAGAAAAAGATGTACTCTAAAAAAATAAATAAATAGGGGCGCCTTGGGTGGCTCAGTCATTAAGCCTGTCTTCGGCTCAGGTCATGATCTCAGGGTCCTGGGATCGAGCCCCACATCGGGCTCCCTGCTCGGCGGAAAGCCTGCTTCTCCCTCTCCCACTCCCCCTGCTTGTGTTCCCTCTCTCGCTGTGTCTCTCTCTGTCAAATAAATAAATAAAATCTTTAAAAAAATAATAAAATAATTTTAAAAATAAAAAATAAAAAAATCAATAAATAGATACTAAATTCAAGATAATTTTCTTCCAAGTTTGTTCTACATACTTTGAATAATATACATTGCTTCTTAACTGAAATTTTAGAGCACTCCCTGCCCAAGATATGATTAAAAGGTAAGGAACTTGGGTATCAGAAAATGAACACAAGTAAATAAACATCAATATATGTATACACATATTCCTACACGGAGAAAACTGAGAAAATGGAAGAAAAAAAAGGAGAGACAAACAGTGATCATTCCAACATATTAACAGTAGGAAGGTATTTTTCTAAGCTGGTAATAAAATGTGACTTTATAATGAGACAAAATTCATGGGATCATATCTCTTTTTTAATTGTGACACTTGCCCCAGACACATGTTTAAAAGCCAACAACAAGTTCAGAAACAAAATGGCAAGAATAATCGGTACCTGGAACGCTCTGAGAAGGGCCATGTGGTCACTGCAAGTTCCTGCAGTGAAGCGTTTCCTACAAAGCATGGCCGCCCGTCTTTGAGAGGCCTGGGCCGGCAGGACAAAGGGGTCTCGAGAGGCTAGCGTGCAGGCAATTGTGAGGATGGGGTCCAGACACTTTAAGATGACAGCGCACAGGACCATTTTACCAAGATGTGGCTCCACTGGCAGGTCAGCCAAGTGATAGCCCAGCTCAGTGAGATCCTCCCATGCATCCATTGCATCTATTGTCTAAATAAAAGAACACCAAACAGAACTTGACATGACCAAAAAACTATGTTTAATCAAATCACATACCTAAAAATCATCAAGAAATGAAAATGTAAATTTTCTCTTGCCACATCTTATAAAAAACATATTTTGCAGGGCGCCTAAGTGGCTCAGTCGTTAAGCGTCTGCCTTCGGCTCAGGTCATGGTCCCAGGGCCCTGGGATCGAGCCCCACGTCGGGCTCCCTGCTCAGCAGGAAGCCTGCTTCTCCCTCTCCCACTTCCCCTGCTTGTGTTCCCTCTCTCGCTGTCTCCCTCTGTCAAATAAATAAATAAAATCTTAAAAAAAAAAAAAAACACATTTTGCTTAATATAAAAAAGAACTATATCTACTGTTTTACTATAATTGCCATGAGAGTATTATTCAAAGTACAAGATTATTTAAGATAATATTTTTAAGTACAAAATTAGGTAAGATGTATCCTCACTGTGTTTAAATTTCAAGTAAAATGGGTAAAATAAAACTATGAAGACACCTACCTTAAGCATTTGTACAGCATTTCTTACAATTAGAGCTGGTGGTGGTTCTGGAGCTTTCATTAGGAAATCAGCAATAGGACAATTCACTGGGGCTAACAGCTTAGTATGTAAACAAAGTTCCTATAAATAAGAACAGCAAATAATTTTGAAATGTTGAAATTTATGTTGATTTTGACTTTCAAAGAAATCATGGGAGGGGAGCCTGGGTAGCTCAGTCGGTTCAACATCTGCCTTCGGCTCAGGTCATGATCCTGGGGTCCTGGGATCCAGCCTCACATTGGGCTCCCTGCTCAGTGGGGAGTCTGCTTCTCCCTCTCCCTTTGCCCCTCCCCCTGCTCATGCCCTCTCTCTCAAATGAAGAAATAAAATCTTTAAAGTTTGGAAGCTAGTATCTGGCTCAGCACACCAGAGAATCAAGTTAATGTATTTCCAGTAGTTTTCCCTCGAAACTACAATGTCTGGCTATTCCATGAAGTCAGAAAACCTAAAGCAAAACAATTAATAAAGGCCAGGAAATCTCAGTGGACTCAGTTCCAAACTACCAAGATTAATCTCAACATCTGAAACTGAGATTTCGGTATTATCTTCTGGACCTTAAATAATTTCTTTTCTAATCTTCAATGAGAATGTGAAAGATGAACACTATGTGGTTGTCAGAGTTCTAAAATGTTGCACTAAAAAAAAAAAAAAAAGAGGGCGCCTGGGTGGCTAAGTTGGTTAAGCGACTGCCTTCGGCTCAGGTCATGATCCTGGAGTCCCGGGATCGAGTCCCGCATCGGGCTCCCTGCTCGGCAGGGAGTCTGCTTCTCCCTCTGACCCTGCCCCTCTCATGCTCTCTATCTCATGCTCTCTCTCAAATAAATAAAAAAATAATAAAATAATAAAATAAAATAAAATAAAAGATTATCTATAAACTGTACCATAATTTAAATGCACTCAAGTAATTCTTTAAAATTTTAGAGGTTTATGGATCAAATTTTCTTGTCTAGAAAAAAAAATTAGATACATAACCACCTCCCATCATATACATTTTATAATTTTGTTTTAGGAATTGATCATTTAGGGGTGCCTGGGTGGCTCAGTCAGTTAAGCAGCTGCCTTCAGCTCGGGTCATAATCCCAGGGTCCTGGGATCGAGCCCCACGTCGGGCTCCCTGCTCAGCGGAGAGCCTGCTTCTCCCTCTCCCTCTGTCTGCTGCTCTGCCTACTTGTGCTCTCTCTCTATCTCTCTGTCAAATAAATAAATAAAATCTTTTAAAAAAGGAATTGATCATTTAAAAGTCCTACTGGTATTAAGTTGAAATGGTCCCTCTCCTCCCTCACTCATAAAAATAGCCTTTTAGAGTCTAGTAAATTTCTACCTGTAATGGCATTCTCAACAGTTCTGGAGTCTGAAATTCCAACATATTCTGGAATCGGAGTCTACTGAACAGCCGGAAACAAATTCCAGGTCTGCATCTCCCTGCCCTTAAAAGTGAAATAAAAAATTAAGATTCAGACAAGGAATAAAGACTAGACCAAGGCAACTCTAAAAGCAGTGCACTTTAGGAGACAGAGCAATGGACCGGTGTCAGGACATCTGAGTGTGATTCCCTCCTGTGATGTTTCTCCCCTCTGAATCTTTCCAGAAGGCACTTCATTCATTTGGGACTCATTCATAAAAACTCATGAATGACACCTACCTGACACACCTACTAGGGTAACGACAAAAACAAATTTGTAAGTGACATATGTATGAAAGTGAGTAAAAATAATGAAAAAATACATGGGGATTTACATTGCATCAGCTTTACTCAACTGACACAAGTGCTCAGGCCCACTGCTCAGAGCTGTGCAAAGTAAGCATCACACAACTCCAAGGGAGTGGCGTTTCCTGTCACCAGAGAGACTTGTATCATTTTCTGGGAGGTAGAAGAAAAATATCTTGAAGAAAAGCTGCCTCTCGTCATTTCCCCCAGAGTCACTGTATCAGCTAAAGAATGGCCAGGCTGAATATGCTAAGTGATGGAGATCCAGAAATACCTTACCCTCACAAAGCTACAACACACTGTGATACAAGTTACAAAATGAGACGCTAGACCACTGCTTCCTTCATCAGTACTGTCCTCACCATCAACCCATCCGCTTTCCCTCCTATCCAGCCTCCTCGGAGACATTTCCATCCTTCGCCAGTCCTTAAATGTTGATGTTCCTGTGAGGCTGGACCTCAGCCCTCTGCTCTCCTATTCCATCCTCTCTCCCAAGGGGATCGTAATTATCCTCCTAACTTCAATTTCCATCCACTGAGATCACTTCATCCTAACCCTACACCTATACTTCAGAAGCCTCTTAGCTCCACTTGGATTTTCCAGCCAACCCAAACTCAACACAACCAAAAGCTAATTCTTCTCAGCAACATAACCACTGCTCTCATTTTCCCTGACAATGGCACCACCATCCACAAAAGTTTCTAAGACAGACACCTGTATGACATCCTTGATTCCACACTATTCCTTACCCCTGGACATACGATCACCAATACTGCTCTCCTTAATATCTTCTACCGCCGCTATCACAATCCAGACTATTGTCATCTCTCCCTTACTGTAAATGCAAGTATTAATGAAAGAGCCTCCTACCGGGTCCTCCTGCCATCAGTTTTGTCTCTACCAATTCATTCTTCAAAGAGCTGAAACAATACTAAAATCATGCCATTCTTTAGTTCATTAAGAAGAAAAAGAGAGAGGGGCGCCTGGGTGGCTCAGTCGTTAAGCGTCTGCCATCGGCTCAGGTCGTGATCCCGGCGTCCCGGGATCAAGTCCCGCATCGGGCTCCCTGCTCGGCGGGCAGCCTGCTTCTCCCTCTCCCACTCCCCCTGCTTGTGTTCCCTCTCTTGCTGTGTCTCTCTCTATCAAATAAATAAATAAAATATTTTTTAAAAAGAAGAAAAAGAGAGCGGAAACTCAAATGATCCTTTAGGACATGTCCACAACTTACCTCTTTCTGCTCATTTTTCACTATTCTCTAAACTAAACTCCATCCAAACAACTGTGTTGCTCACTCTTGCCTGTAGGCCTTTGTGTATGCCTTGCCTCTGCTAGAAAAGCCTTTCCACAACAGCTCTTTATTCGTATTTATCCCAGATTCTACCTTAACTCCTCTAAAAGCATTATCCAGTCACAGCACAAGTCACATGGCATTAAAACTGCTTACTTTACTGGATTCCAAGATGGACGGCACCAGTCCCCCCACCTCAAACTTGACTCATCAGACTACAGTTTATTCATCATCGCATCCCTAACACTTGCACAGTGATGGCTGTCAAAAAATATGCTGAAAAAGATGACAAGGAAAATTCCTACAATTTCTGATTTTCCTCCTAGATAATATACGATTAACTGCCTATAAATCTAGCTAGTGCATCAAGCCACACCCTGTCATAAGAAAACAACAGGCACGGTAACAGCAACAAGCCCTCAAGAATGTTCTGACATTGGGCGCCTGGGTGGCTCAGTTGGTTAAGCGACTGCCTTCGGCTC